>NW_024100727.1:900000-1080916 GCF_016161935.1 Mauremys reevesii
CCTGGTGGATTCTCCATCACTAACAATTTTTAAATCAAGGTTGGATCTAAAAGATCTGCTCTAGGAATCATTTTGGGGCAGTTCTCTGGGTTGTGTCACAAGGGAGGTCAGACTAGGTGATCACAATGGTACCTCCTGGCCTTGGAATCCATGAGTCAGAACTTCAGCTTCTGTGGGAATATATTATTGTATCCCAGGATTCCTAGCTCCCTTGCCAGCTGAGGCTCTGGGGCTTGTTTCACTGTGGGAGAACTTGTCAGCCTCTCTCAAGGGAGTTGGCCAGAAGCATTCTGGGTGTTTTGAGCCCATGAACACATCCAGCCAAGCCATTTTGTGTCCACATGCTCCCTGCAGCCAGAACTGATGTGGATCCCAAGCCGGTGAAAGAACTTCTCCACCTCACACTGTCAGCCTTGTTTCCCGTCACAGGCAGAGCATCTGTGAGATGCTGGTGGACATTTCCATGGCAGTTTTCTACCTGCCCAAGGCACCTCTCAGAGGGGGGTGCTGACATGCCAGCTGCTCAGGTCTTTTGCGTTAGATGCAGACTCCCCCTATGCAGACAGGCACTTCTGGAGCAGAGCCACAAGCACAGACTGGTGGGATCCCATCATCATGCAGACCTGGGATGAAGAAGCAGACATCCCTGAAGGTCTGTGATCAGCTAGCCCCCCCCTCAGAACACATGCATGAGGGGGGCCACGCCTGGGCTGAAACAGGTCGCAATAGACTTCAGGACGCTGGCTACCCCTGACTGCTACAGGTCTGTGGCTAACCAGTTTGAGGCTGGCAGATCAACTCTGGGGATGGCTGTGGCAGAGGTCTGTGAGGTGACCAGGACTGGGATGCACCCAAAGTTGGTGGGCATTGCAAACGTTCCTGTCATAATTACCGGCTTTCAGAGAACGGGCTTTCCAAATTGTGCCAGGGCCACTGATGGAACTAATGCACCTATTGTTTGCCTGCTGCAGGGGACACATGAGTACATACACTCCATCATTACGCAGGCCCTGGTCCACCACAGATTCATGGACCCGACTGTGGGATGCACTGGCAGGATGCATGACGCTAGGGTGTTCCAGAGATCCGGACTTTACTCTCATGGACAAGCTGGGACATTAGTCCCACTGCATGACATTGTTATACACTGTCCTCACAGTGATTCTATGGGACCCTGCTTTACCCCATTGCCAGGGCTTATGAAACCTTAGCCCGATTTCATAGGACCTGACAAAGGAGAGTTCAACCACACGCTCCGTAGCTGTAGGATACTAGTGGAATGTGCTTTTGGCAGATTGAAATCCCATTGGCACTGCCTTCAAAACCATATTCATTAATGTGGTCTACATTACTGTGGCCTGCTGTGTTCTGCACAATGTTTGCAAGGAGAAGGGGGAGTAACCTCAAGATACTGCAGGATATCTGAACTGGCACTCACCACCCAAGAGTGCAGCTGTCATGACTGGTGCTGGAGCCACACGCCCCGTCCCATGCAGAAGGGGGAAATAAATGTTAGTTGAGGTTGTGCTGTTTATGGGTGTGGGGCAGCTGGGTGAAGATTTCTGTAAATCTTTTGGTATTGCGTATTATGAATTTTATAAACACTTTCATGGAATCTATGGAGCTGCGTTATGCATTTCATCAGTACAGGCCTGGCACTGCAACTGATGATATATGGATTACTGTGATGGCAGTTTGTAACATTTTATTATGAAAGTTAGAGAATGGGCCAGGTATTCAAGAATGGGGTGTCTCCTATTAATAGGGATCACTGACATAGTCTTGAAATATCCCCACCCTCAGGTTTTATGGGTCTAGTTGTCTTCTGTCAGTCGTCTCACTTGTCTCTCCACATCTACTAATTGTCAAGTATCAGAGGGGTAGCCGTGTTAGTCTGGATCTGTAAAAGCAACAAAGAATCCTGTGGCACCTTATAGACTAACAGACGTTCTGCAGCATGAGCTTTCGTGGGTGAATACCCACTTCTTCAGATGCAAGACTTGCATCTGAAGAAGTGGGTATTCACCCACGAAAGCTCATGCTGCAGAACGTCTGTTAGTCTATAAGGTGCCACAGGATTCTTTGTTGCATCTACTAAATGGTTTCAGTTGTTGATTTACATAGACTAGAATCCCAGAATATCAGGGTTGGAAGGGACCTCAGGAAGTATCTAGTCCAACCCCCTGCTCAAAGCAGGACCAACCCCAACTAAATCATCCCAGCCAGGGCTTTGTCAAGCCTGACCTTAAAAACCTCTAAGGAAGGAGATTCCACTCCCTCCCTAGGGAACCCATTCCAGTGCTTCACCACCCTCCTAGTGAAATTTTTTTTCCTAATATCCAACCTGAACCTCCCCCACTGCAACTTGAGACCATTGCTCCTTGTTCTGTCACCTGGTACCACTGAGAACAGTCTAGGTCAGTGGTCCCCAACCTTTTTGTGGCCAGTAGCACATTCGCATTTTCAGAAGTGTGTGGCGGGCACCAACAATTTTTCAAGGCTTATTTTGTATTTGTACATTAAATAATATGAAAAACATATTTAATATAAATAATATATGAATTCATAAGATAAAAAGGGTAATTTTACATATAAAAGGTATTAATTAAATTATTCGGGAATTACTCTTTCACCTTACCATGTGAATTTGCTCTTTTTTATCAACCTGTAAGAAAAATTAAGGAGTTTTTACAAAATAAATATCACAAACAGTTTTCATCTTATTTATTTTAAAGAAGTTAAACATTGTTGAACTGCTGGTCCAAATATATTTATTATTCTTACTTTAACATAGAATGAAGCCTGCAGCCCCAGAGTTCTCTGTCCCTGGCAGGGGCGGGCCGTGGCTTCTCTCCGGCTTCGAAGCCGCAGCCCCACGCCT
This sequence comes from Mauremys reevesii, assembly GCF_016161935.1. NCBI lineage: Eukaryota > Metazoa > Chordata > Testudines > Geoemydidae > Mauremys > Mauremys reevesii. Next base: position 902,882 of record NW_024100727.1, read on the forward strand.
GCCAGGGACAGAGAACACCGGCGCCCGCAGCCCCAGAGTTCTCTGTCCCCGGCAGAGGTCAGGCCACAGCTTCGAAGCCGGAGAAAAGCCGCGGCCCGGCGCCTGCCGGGGACAGAAAACACTGGTGCCTGCAGCTCCAGAGAAGCTGGAGAGAAGCCGCAGCCCCGTGTCTGCCAGGGACAGAGAACACCAGCACCCGCAGCCTACAGTTCTCTGTCCCTGGCAGGCGCGGGGCTGTGGCTTCTCTCCCCTGCTGGGCATTAGGCGGGTGCCCATAAATGCCCCGGTGGGCACCATGGCACCCACGGGCACCACGTTGGGGTCTACTGGTCTAGATCCATTCTCTTTGGAACCCCCTTTCAGGTAGCTGAAAGCAGCTATCAAATCCCCCCTCATTCTTCTCTTCTGCAGGCTAAACAATCCCAGTTCCCTCAGCCTCTCCTCGTAAATCATGTGCTCCAGCCCCCTAATAATTTTTGTTGCCCTCTGCCGGACTCTTTCCAATGTTTCCACATCCTTCTTGTACTGTGGGCCCCAAAACTGGACACAGTTCTCCAGATGGGGTATCTGGGGTATCCAGATCAATATTATGCACAGTTGTGAGGCCTTTTGACCTCGTTAGAAAGCCTGGCTCAGCAGCATCACACTACAGAAGAGCTTTAGTTCAATGTTATTGTAAAGCTGGGCAACCCCTGACCGTTCAATAGCACCTCCCACGCACGTGGGCCAAGACGCGGGGGCCTTTCATGAGTAGCCGTGCCCTGACAAGCCGTTCTCCTCCCCAGAGCCAGCTGCATGTCCGCGCACCGCAGCAGCAGCCTTGCCCGAGCACCAGGGAACAGCTGGAGCGCCCGAGGAACCCTGGCTCCGGCGGGGAAGCACAGGCGGCTGCCGGGCGGGGTTCGGACCCGCTGGGAGCTGCCCGGACACCGCCCCCCGCAGGCTGCCCGCGGGCCGGGCCACGTGGGGACCCCGGGCGGGCGCCAGGGGCTCCGGCTCCAGGCCCGGGCCGAGCTGCCGCCCGAGGGACCCGGTGGGGTCCCGGCCCCGGCTCCGGCGCGGCCACTCCCCGCCCACCGCGCGGGGCTCGGTCCGGGGGGCGCAGCGCAGGGACCCCGCCCGCCCGCCGGGCCCTCACCTGGGCAGCGGCCCGCTCGGCCATGGCCCCCCCGGGGAGGCGGGCGGGGCTTCTCCAGCGGGCCCGGCCCGGCCGAGCTCCGCTCCCGCTCCGGGCTGGGCAGGGTCCCGGCGCCGCCTCGCCACGGGCCGGGGCAGCACACGGCTCCCCACGGGGATGGGCGGCTTGGGGTGTGCACTGAGCATGCGCAAGAACCGAGCATGCTCAGTAACATCTGATGAAGCCACTGCCCTTCCCCCTGCCCTTACTAGCCCTGGGCTTCTGCCGGCTGCTTTGTACAGGGGGGTGAGCAGGGGCCGGAAGTTGACTGGGGGCGGCGGGGGGCCACGCAGCGGGAGGCAGGGTTAGGTCAGGGGCTGGGGGGAGGAGGGAGAGGGAGTTAAGCCCAGGGGTCAGGGGCTGCCAGAGGGTAAAGCCCCAGCACAGGCAGGGGCAGGGGGGTGACAATTACCCCAGGGCCGAGCCCCCGGGGTTTGCAATGGGGGGGGAGCAGAGGGGCTTTTTTATCTCCCCTCCCACAGACAGCACCTCTCAGCAGGGGCTGCCCAGGGCTGGGCTCTTAGAGGCACAGGCACCCCAATGCCCAGTCACTGCTGCGCCTCCTTCATGTAACCTGCTGAGGTGCTGCAGCAGGAGGCTTAATTCAGTGTAACTGGGCCTTCCCTCACCCCCCCTCACTCCCTGCATTTCCCCAACACCCCCCAGTGGTCAACTAGTTACATGCAGTGCTGCCAATTTTGTCATTGGTTGGAAACTGAAATTGAAACCTCAATGCACAGTTTAAAAGCAGGTACAGTGTATGAGAAAATACTTGTACCTGAAAAAGTATAATAGGGTTGAAAAGTCTAAACAAAGCCTAGCCTCCTCAGACAGCTGTTCTTGCTGACACAGTCAGCGCACTGGTTTCAGCGATGTTGGCCAACCTTATCATTTAAAAATATGATTTGTAAGCAAGGTCTGACTGAGCTCGGCCCTGACAGCTCGCGCTGAGCCAGGGAAGGGGGAAAGGCTTTAGGACCAGAAGGTATTTACATGAACTCACCTACTCTGCCAAGGCATCCAGCAGACAGAGCTGCGTCGCCAAAGTGATCAATTTTGACTGATGTTGGGAATTTCTATACTAAACATTTTTATTAGAATTAATTTTTACATAAAAATGGCCATATTAGGCCAGACCAATGGTCCATCTAGCCCAGTGTCCAGTCTTCCGCCAGTGGCCAATCCCAGGTGCTTCAAAGGAAATTAACAGAACAAGGTAATTATTGAGTGATCCATCCCCTGTCATCCACTCCCAGCTTCGGCCAAACAGAGGCTCTCAGAGCATGGTGTTGCATCCCTGCCCATCCTGGCTAATAGCCATTGATGGACCTGTCCTACATGAACTTATCTAGCTCTTTTTTGAATCCTGTTCTAGTTTTGGCCTTTACAACAGCCCCTGCCAAAAAGTTCCATAGGTTGACTGCGCGTTGTGTGAAAAGACGGTTACTCACCGTTGTAACTGTTGTTCTTCGAGATGTGCATTCCAGTTAGGTGTGTGCGCGCCGCGTGCACGTTCGTCGGAAGATTTTTACCCTAGCAACACTCGGTGGGTCGGCTGGGCGCCCCCTGGAGTGGCGCCGCTATGGCGCAGGATATATACCCCTGCCGACCCATCCGCCCCTCAGTTCCTTCTTGCCGGCTACTCCGACAGTGGGGAAGGAGGGCGGGTCTGGAATGGATAAGAGCAACACATCTCGAAGAACAACAGTTACAACGGTGAGTAACCGTCTTTTCTTCTTCGAGTGATTGCTCCTATGCATTCCAGTTAGGTGATTCCCAAGCCTTACGTAGGCGGTGGGGTCGGAGTTAGATGTTGCAGAATGCAAAACTGCTGAGCCAAAGGCTGCATCAGCTCTGGACTCTTGGACCAATGAGGCAAAGGTGTGGACCGAGGACCAGGTAGTTGCACGACACAACCCCTGAAAGGGTATGTGAGCCAGGAAGGCAGCAGAGAAGCCTGAGCCCTGGTGGAATGTGCAGTAAGGTGGTTCTATGGAACATGGGCCAAAACACAGGAGGTGCGGATGCACAACGACATTGAAGATGAAATCCTCTAGGAGGAGACAGGTATGCCCTTCGTCCGGTATGCCAGTACGACGAAGGTTTGGGGGCGTTACGAAAGGGCTTTGTCCGCTCGATATAGATTGCGGACGCCCTATGGACGTCTAGGGAGGGCAATTGTTGCTCTCCTTGCGATGAGTGTGGCTTCGGAAAGAAGACCGGAAGGAAGATATCCTGGTTGATATGAGAGGCCGACACCACCTTAGGGGGGAAGGTCAGACGTGGTAACAACTGCCCTTGTCCTTGAGGAACACAGTATACCGTGGGTCCATCATGAGAGCCTGAAGCTCGGAGACTCGTCTGGCTGATAGAAAGGCTACAAGGAAAACTGTCTTCCAGGACAGGTGTCAGCAAGCATGTTGTCAGTGGCCCGAATGGGGCAATCATAAAACTGGTTAGAACCAGGTTGAAGACCCAGGTTTTGGCGGGGGCCAACTGGGGGGGTATAACCAGTGATGAGCTGCCAAATTTTTAACAACCGGTTCCCTCCTCCCTCCAAAATTTTAACAACGGGTTCCCTCCTTCCCTCCGGGGGTCGTGCCCCATCCAACCCCTCATGTTCCTTGACACACACACTCCGAGACCCCTGACCCTGCCCTGTCCCCTGACTGCCCCTTGCCGCCCCACCCAACCCCTCCTCTCATTCTCAATGGCCCCCCAGAACCTCTACCCCATACAACTACCCCTTCTCTCTGTCCCTGAGTGCCCCCACCACCTCATCCAACCCTGCTCTTTCCTGACTGCTCCCCGGGACCCTTGCCCCCATTCAATCCCCCTGTTCCCTGCCCTCTAACCCCCCCACCCCCAAACTCCCCTACCCTCTCTCCAACACCCCCTCCCTGCCCCCTTACCACGCTGCCTGGACGTGGCTGGGCCGGGACAGGAGTCGCGCGGCCGGAGCCGGAGGATGCGGAGGGAGCCCGGCGGCTGGAGCCAGGGAGGGCTGCGGCCAGAGCTGGAGCCGGGCAGCCGGGGCCGCCGCCACACCCAGACCCGCGCTGCCGGAGCCCGGCCCCCTGGCAAAACAGCAGGGGCGGCTGGAGCCACGGGCCAGGCCGGGCTGGAGGTGGGGGCCGTGTCCAGAGCCGAGCATCCCGGTAGGTGGGGGCACAGCAGGGCCGGTGGGGTGCGGCCGAGCCGGGCGGCCGGGAGGGGTTCGGGACGCGGGCCGTGCCGCAGCCGGTGAGGGTCGGGCGGGACCCGGGATGGGGGCCGGGCAGGGTCGGGCCGGAACGCGGGCCGGGAATGCGGGGGACCGGGACGGGGGCCGGGCAGGGTCGCGGCTGGGAACACGGGGACCGGGGTCGCGGCCGGGACGGGGGACGGGGCGTGCCGCAGCCGGTGAGGGTCGGGCGGGACCCGGGGCCGGCAGGGTCGCGGCCGGGAATGCGCCAGGAGGGTCGGACGGGACCCGGGACGGGGGCCGGGCGGCCGGGCAGGGTCGCGCCGGGAGGCGGGACGGGCGCGGCCAGGGACCAGCCGGGGCACACGCCCCCCGCCCCCAGTTTCCTACCTCAGCGTTGTCTTCCTGGGCCGGGGAAGCCTGCTTGCTTCTCAGCCCTCCCAGGCTTCCCGCGCGAACAGCTGATTCGCGGGAAGCCGTGGGGGAGGAGAAGCAAGGAGGAGCTTCATGGCAGGAGGTGGAGGCAGAATTTGCAACGGTTCACGCGAACCGTTTGCTAAAATTAGACGCTGGACAGAGAACTTTAGCATCCGGTTCTCTGGCCGGCGTCTAATTTTAGCAAACGGTTCGCGCGAACCGTCTGCAGCTCACCCCTGGGTATAACGCTCCAAACCCTGGAGGAACCTATAAACCACAAGGTGTAAGAACACGGAGTGGCCACTCTCCGCTGGGTGGAAGGGAGAGATGGCTGCCAAGTGTACCCTTAAGGAGGACCGCGCCCAGTGCTGCTGTTTGAGAGACCAGAGGTAGACCAAGACGGAATGGATCGGGACCTCGGCGGGAGAAACATTGTGCGTTACATAGCAGCAGGAGAAATGCTTCCACTCTGCCAGATACGTTAACCGAGTGGAAGATTTCCTACCACCCAGGAGAATCCTGTAGAACCAAGGCAGAACAATGTAACTCGGATCGGTTCCGCCACACAGCAGCCATGCTGTGAGGTGCAGGGATTACAAGTCTGGGTGGTAAAGCTTACCGTGATCCCGCGCTATGGGGTCTGGGCAAAGAGGCAGGGAAATAGGGTTGGCTACTGACAGGGGTAACAACCTGGTGTACCAGTGCTGCCTGGGCCACGCTGGAGCAATCATGATCAGGTGCGCTCTGTCCCTGCGGAGTTACAGCAGGACCCTGTGAACCAGCCGGAACGGTGGAAAAACGTACAGCTGATGACTCATCCACGGCATCAGAAAACACCTCCAAGATCGAGCCCGGGGAGAGGCCTTGGAATGAAGAGAACTTCTCTCTCTTTTCGTTCTCGCGAGAGCAAAGAGGGCTATGCGGGGAAAGTCCCACTTCCGAAAAACGGAATGGATAATGTCCGGAGGAAACGACCACTTGTGAGACAGGAAGGATCTGCTGAGGTGATCCGCCAGCTGAAATGCCTGGCATACAAGGCAGACTGCTCTCAGCTCTCGGACATCGATGTGCAAGGCCAGCTCTTGAGCCGACCGAAGGCCGTGAGTGCGAAACTGACCCAGGTGAGCACCCAGCCGAGAGATGGGGTATCTGTCACGAGGGACCCCGAGGGGTGAATGAAACAGCATCCCCGGATACACCAGGGAGGGCGCTGACTTCCGGTCGAGGGAGCCTAGGATGCTCAGGGGGAACGAGACGAACATGAGTATGCTATCTCTGCCCGGGTGGTACACCACGGTGAGCCACGATTGAAGTGGACGGAAGCGAAGCCTGGCATGTTTGGTTACAAACGTGCAGATAGCCATGTGACTCAGGAAACGTAGGCAAGTGCGAGCCAAAGTTGTCGGGAAGGTCCGTAGACCTTGTACAATTATTACCATCACCTGAAACCGAGGCTGAGGTAAGCAGGCTCTGGCGAAACTGGAGTCCAGGACGGCCCCAATGAATTCCCTTCCCTGTGTGGGAATCAGAGTGGATTTTACTATTGATCATCAGGCCTAGACACAGGAATAGGTCCGTGTCGATGCCCACATGACTGGTAACTTGGGCCCGGTGGTCCCTCGAATGAGCCAATCGTCTAGATACGGAGAACGTGTATCCGACGGTGGCGAAGAGAGGCGGCGACTACAGCCCTGCACTTTGAATACACTTGGGCTGTATAGAGGCCAACCGGGAGGGCCGTATACTGGAAACGACGGTAGGCCCCAAACCGGGGGTACCTTCTGTGTGGAAGAGAAATGGCGACGTGAAAATACGCGCCCTTCATATCGAGGGCGGCACTCCAGTCTTCGGGACATCGTGAACTTGTTGGGGTCCCGCAGGTCTAGGATAGGTCTGAGACCTCCCTTCGCCTAGGGGATTAGGTTTCGTCCTTAGATACCTCCTGTATAGCTCCAATGAAGAGGAGCGTCCGCACCTCTTGCAAGAGGAATCGCTCGTGAGAGGGGTCCCTAAGAGGGACGAGGATGGGTAGGCTTTTTTTCCCATTGTGGTTAGAAGGACCGCAATTTTGGCTCCTTTGGGGTCCTGATTGACGCCTACGACCGCGTAAGTGACGCCTGCTGGCAAAGTCCTGTCTTTGTCTAGTCGAAGGGTAAGAGCGATGAGGCTGGGGACGGAAAGGTCGGCGCTGAAGCACCGGCGTGTGCATGCCGAGAGAGAGCGCAAAGTGACCCTGCTGCCCTTTAGGCTTTGCAGCCTAGGGCCAGTTTTTTTCAGAGAACAGGCCTTTGCCATTGAAGGGCAAGTCCTGTATAGTGTGCAGCAGCTGCGAGGGAAGGCTCGATAACTGGAGTCATGAAATGCGCCTCGTGGCAACACCCGAGGCCAGAGTCGTGGCAGCGGAGTCAGCTGCATCCAACGAGGCCTGGAGGGAAGCCCTCGCCAGCTTCTTCCTTTGTTCCAGGGCATCGAACTCTTGACGGGAGTTCTGAAGAACCGACTCTGTAAATTTGCCCACCGCCACCCATAGTAGCGGCTAAGCAGGGCTTGCTAGTTTGCTACACAAAGTTGCAGGGCTCCCGCCGAGTACATCTTACGGCCCAGTAAGACCATTCGCCTAGCCTCCTTGGATGTAGGGGCTGGTGCCTGCTGGCCATGGCGTTCCGTCCCATTGAGGGACTGGACGACAAGGGAGCGGGGGGGGGATGTACATATAGGTACTCGCACCCCCTGAAGGATATAATGTACTTGCATTTCGATCAGAGGAGGGCCCAAGGAGTATGTTCCTGCCCCCGCCTCATCTGGGGAGGAGGAAGAAGAAAGACCAGGTACAAGCGGGTCCTGTGGGGCTCGCGCTCCTGGACGACCTCCTGATCCGGTGGGATCTGGGAGCCCGGTGGCTGAACCGGGGCTTGCTCTGTACCGGTCGGAGGGGGACGGCTAATTGTCGCCTCTGGCACCCAGAGCTCCGATGGAACAGAGCGAGATGGGACCACCGGTATGCCTCTGGCGTGGTAGTACGCCCAAGGTGACTAGAATGACCACTGATAGGTCTCCTGGAAGACTCTGGAGAGCACATCGGAAAACCGAGTACTGCGCATATGAAGTGTCCGCACGGGGCAACACTGATGCGTGGCTGGATGGCCCTGGAGGAGCTGAAAGCCCTTGGTAGAGTCTCCCTCTCTAACTGACGTCGCTCGACGCGGCACCGGGGATTGGTACCGGGAGACATACCGGTACCGAGAACGGGACCTGCCACCGGAGCTGTGCCGGGCGGTCGACCGAGAGCGCGAGGCTCGATGATCAGGAGTGGCTACGGGAGTCCTGGTGCCTGGGGCGGTGCTGGGAGCTGGATCGGTGCTGAGTGTACCAGGCCGGCGAACGGGACGCTGACCGGTGCCGCGAGTACTACTGCTACCGAAATGGAGAACGGTGTCGAGACTGTGAGCAGCGTCGGGACCTTGATCGGTGACGGGACCGAGAACGTCTGCGGGACCGTGATCGTGAACGGTGCCGCTCTGTGGTGCTGACGCCGGGTGGCGTGAGCAAGACAGGCTCGCCGATAGACAATATAACCCGCACCGGCGGTGCCAGGGGTTAAAGCCGCGCAGGCTCTGCCCTTGCCATCAACTCCCTCGCTGTGGAAATGTTTCCGGCGTGGAGGGAATAGTGAGCTCGACCATAGCTCGCACCGGGGAGCGTTCAGGTTCTGGACTCGACGGCTCTTGCGTGGCCGGAGTCTACGGTGCTGATACTGTCGGTGCCGCAGCAGGTACCGGTGCCGGGCAGTGCGACGTAGTAGAGCGCTCGGGCTGCGGAGCAGGCATCTCGGACGCAGCTTAATAGCGAGCTCAACCACGGTCCGTACCGGGGAGCTTTCCAGCACCGGACTCGATGGCTCTTGCCTGGCCGGAGTTAACGGTGCGGATATTGTCGGTGCCGCGGCAGACATCGGTGCCGGGCGATCCGACTGAGCATAGCGCTCGGCCGCGGAGCAGATGGCTCGGACGCAGCTTCATAGCGAGCTCGACCACGGTCCGTACAGGGGAGCTTTCCAGCACCGGACTCGACGGCTCTTGCCTGGCCGGAGTTAATGGTGCGGATATTGTCGGTGCCACGGCGGACATCGGTGCCGGGCGATCCGACTGAGCATAGCGCTCGGCTGCGGAGCAGGCGGCTCGGACGCAGCAAGGATATTGTGCCTCGTCATCCTCCAGGAGAGGGATCCATGCTGAGTGGAAGCCAGCGACGGCCTGTGCCGAGAGGCCTTGGCAGTACCGGCGATCCGGTACCGAGGGAGCGCTCCTTGAAGACTAACCAGCGCTCGGCGCCGAGAGCAGAGGAGCAAGAGCTGCCTCCCTCAGGAGCTGTTTGAGACGAAAGTCCCGCTCCCCTTTGTTCTCGGATTAAAGGCCTCACAAATGCGTCACTTATCTGTGAGGTGAGATCCCTCGAGGCACTTAGGAGAGGATCTCTTATCGGCATCGGCTTGTGGCCGGCCGAGCATTATAAAACCCTGTGGACCGGGCATTGGACCCGGCACCGGGTGAGGGGAAGGGGATAAACCCCGAACCCCTGTGAAATAAATACACTATACTATACTACAAACAAATAAAGTTAACTACAACTATAAACATCTGAACTATATACTTAACGAGAGAACTACGAGTAGCTAGGGAAGTGGAGGTCAGCTAAGCCGCGCTCCACTGCTCCAACGACCGACACGGGCGGTAAGAAGGAACTGAGGGGCGGATGGGTCGGCAGGGGTATATATCCTTCGCCATAGCAGCGCCACTCCAGGGGGCGCCCAGCTGACCCACCGAGTGTTGCTAGGGTAAAAATCTTCCGACGAACATGCATGCGGCGCGCACACACCTAACTGGAATGCATAGGAGCAATCACTTGAAGAAGAAGAAACACTTCCTTTTGTTTGTTTTAAACCTGCTGCCTATTCATGTCATTGGGTGACCCCTAGTTCTTGTGTTATGTCAGAGAGCTTTCCATTTTCTCCACACCAATCAAGATTTCATAGGCCTCCATCATGTCCCCGCTTAGCAGTCTCTTGTCCAAGCTGGAAAGTCCCCCCGTCTTTTTAATCTCTCCTCCTAGGGAAGCTGTTCCATGATAATCATTGTAGTTGCCCTTTTCTGTACCTTTTCCAACTCCAATATAACTTTTCTGAGCTGGGGCGAGCAGGGCTGCACCCAGTATTCAAGATGTGGGCGTATCATGGCTTTATATAGTAAAAGGGGAGGGGCTTGGTTTGCCAGACTGATCAGCAAAGCCAATGCTGACAAACTATGTGAAAAGGCTAATTAGGGCGCTTATATTGACTCCTTAAGTGAGGAAGACAAGAAGTGTTTGTTAAGCCAGCTGAAAAAGTAAAGTACACGGATTTGATTCTTACATCTCTACAACAACAACTTTTGGAGTCCATCAACCTCCACAGAGCTTTTACCGATGCCTGGCTTATAAAACCCCGACAGCTGAGTGGAGTGAGGCACTACCAGCAATGGGGCTGCCATGTGACCAGGGCAGAATAGAGAATTTGAACAGACTGGAATAACATACGATGAACCAATACAGATTTGATTTCAACTTCTTCAGCATCATCACTAATGGTTCAACCCAATTTTTGTGCTATGTTTCCTGGGATGAAAGAAGTAGGAATTCATCTTGATATCTAGTCCCAGTAGCTATTGAGCCCCCAGAGAATAAAATATGGCTGCATGGAGACAAACCCATCTGGCTCATCTTCACTCTACAGATTTCGGAATCTCTCTCTGAACAAGCCCTTTCATCTCCAATGAGATATTACCCCAGGAGCTGGCTGAAATCTACCCTCCCTTTGATCAGAAACCTCTCTCAGTCAAGGCAACAGGACAAGTGCATTGCTGCCTGTGCCTGCCTGCTGAGCTCATGAACTGTAATGGTCAGAGATCGCACTAGCACAGAAGTATACTGAAGGTGAACCCTGGCTCCCAGGGCCCGGGAGCAGAACACTAGCAGCCCCTCCTGGCAGGAGGTCGCTGGGACCCAGCAGCGCAGGTGGTGCCTGATGGGGACGGGGCCAGGGCCAAGGCAGGGCGGGTGGCTGCGCAGCAGGGCCGGAGCCTGTTCCTGGCACCTTCAGGGGCGGGGGAATCCAGTCAGTACCAGGGCAGCAAGGGGAACCGGGGGCTGCAGGGCTGTATCCGGGGCCAGGGCAGCTCCCTCATTCTGTCTCCCCAAATCTACCCCTGCCCTCACCAGCCAACGCCGCCTCCCCGGAACTCACACCTGGGCCAGGAAACCAGAAATGAGAGACAGGCTGCCTGCTGCGCTGCATCCTAATGCCTCCTCCCCGCCAGAGCGCTCTTGTGGCGCGGGGTCCCGCGGGCTAATTGCTTTGTAAAGGAACGTTTCCCTTGCCCAGAGGCTGCCTCTGCCTTTCCCTTAGCAGCTCCCTGTTCTTCCATCAGGGTGACCAGGTACACCCAAGGCACCTGCTCCTGCCCCTTCCTTGTTTTATGAACCTCCAGCCTGGCCCCTTTTGTCGCATCTCTACACAGCCCTGCTCTTTGCTATCGTCAGTCATCTTCCCTCCTCTACGTCTCTCCTTTCCTCTTGCCCCACCCCCACCCTGGCGGCTTTTACCACACACAGCCCTGGCAGCACACATGGGCTAGGACCCTGCACCGGCAAACTAGCACCTGGCTTCACAGCGCGTGAGTAACACAGTGATAGCAGAGCCCTCCCCTCTCAGCCCAGCCCTGCCGCCGAAGGTGGAGCCCCAGGTTCCCAGGTGATTAACAATTTTAAATCAAGATGGGGCTATTTTGTAAAAAAAAAAAAAAGAAGTGTTGCTCTATTTCAGCCGAAGTCACGTGGTGTGTGTTATACAGGCAGTCAGACCAGGTGACCCCAATGTGCCCACCCGGCTTTGGAATCTGTTTAAATACTGACACATATTAACTGCTAAACACAGGAGTCACTTATCCGCTGCTGCAAGCCACCCGCCACGCTCCATCCATTTGTATTGTCCCATTAAAACCGGAGCTTTTCACTTCAATATTCATTTGCTGCCAGTTCATGCTCCTGCGATCGTGACGTCCTGCTGCAGTGCAGTCACTTTATTGTAACCTCTTATCCAGGAACAAATCTGCCTGGATTGTCACGCCTGGGTTTACCATCGGCACTGACGCACCAGGGCTTGGCCTTTATTGCCTTCGCAGGATAAGGTGAAATCAACAGACACCCTAGTCTCCCAGGTGAATTGGCCGTAGCTCATTAAAAATCAAAGACCAATCCTCCCCTTGGCTACACCTGCGCAGCCCCCCAGCTTGGCTGGCTTTGAGCGTGGGCAGGCCAGAGGCAGCTATTCACACTGGAAGCCGTTGAGCCATTCAGCGTCTCCCTCCTGCAGATTGCCCCGCTGACCCCTCAGTGTTTCTGCAGACCGGCTCTCTCGCCTGTTATGATTTCTTCTTCCTGTGGCTGCGTTTGTGCTTGAGGAGGTGCTGCCTGCGGATGTAGGTGTTCCCGCACTCGCTGCATTGATAGGGCCTCTCTCTCTTCGTGTGGACTTTCTGGTGGTCCGTAAGGTGGTGGTGCCGGTTGAAGGTTTTGTGACACTGGGCACACTGGTAGGGCCGCTCCCCGGTGTGGATCCTCTGGTGCCGGATGAGGTCAGAGGGACAGGTGAAGGTCTTGCTGCAGTATGGACACAGTATGAGTGACCCCTTGCTGCGGTCGGCATGCATCCTTTTGTGCACGACGAGGCAACTACTCTTAGAGAAGTGCTCCATGCACTCCCTGCACGTGTACGTCCTTTGCACAGGAGGCGGCTGGAATTTGCTCAGACTCGATTTGTGACCCAGCCTCGTGAGCCGTTTGGTGATACCGCTGGAACTGTCTTCTGTCTGGCTTCGGGGCTGGGACTCAGGGGGAGCCGCTTGGCCTGAACGTTCCTGAGGAGCAGAGAGCGTGCAGGCCCCCGCAGCTGTCTGGTGTCGCAGATGCAGCAGAAATTTCTGCTTGGCTCTGAAACTTTCCCCACAGCGTGTGCACTCGTACAGCAGCTCGTCTGCGTGGCCCTTCTGGTGGATGATGAGATTTATCTTCAGCCTGAAGCTCTTCCCACACACTGTACACTCAAACAGTCTCTCTCGAGTGCTCTTTCTCTGGTGGTGGATCAGGGGCACATCCTGGTGAGCGGAGGTCACTGTCCTGCTCTCTGCGTGGCTTCTCTGCTGTGTTACTGAGCTGCATGCAACCTCCTGGGCTGTTACTTCCCCAGGATCCTGGAAATCCTCCTCTTCAAATCCTCCCAACATCGTCCCCGGCACCTGCAGGTTTTCAGAAAGTTCCTCCCCAGGGTCCTGGACACGCTCCCAGGATCCCAGGACAGCTTCCTCTTTTGCTCTCTCCAGCGACATCCCTGGCACATCCTCCACTTGCTGCACCTCGGTTTTGATCACAATCCCCTCATCATCAGCTGGAAATTAAACAGAATCCAGAGATTACTCACTCCATCGGTTTGGCATGAAGGAAACCTAAAGGGCTGGACTTTCCTGATTCCTAAGCTCAGGGGCTGGGTCCCGTCTGAGGCCAGCACGCTGGCATGATGCTAGGCCGTGGCTGTTCAGAAAGAGGCAGACATCTCCCACCTCAGTGTTTACAGAGCTTAGGAAATGACCAACTATGGGCAGAGTAAAATTGACCTCTGGGCTTTAAGTGATGCACAGGCCTCACGCTGGGTCACTGCCCCGGGTGAGTCGCTCCAACAGGCTCTCCTGTTGGGTAACCCCCTTCCAAAGTGGCCTCAGGTGACTCTCGTAGAAGACAGGCTTTGGCGTCACCCTTGAGTTATCCCGTTATGCTTCTCTGAGGTGTCGTCATGGAGAGCCTGACGTTAACAGTGTGGGACATGGAGGCTGGTTTGACTGGTCAGTGATTTAACAAAGTCACTTGACAGTTCCTCTCTGGCTGAGACCTGAAGTGATGAGTTTCAACCCCACATGAACTGTAAGAGCCACGTTCCAAAGCTCTCTCATTGCAGACAGGGAACGACGCTGCTGGCAGACTCTGCCCCGGCTGCCCCAGAGAACTAAAACAGGAAACAATGGGCACGTTTGAGTGCAGCGCTGGAATAGCAGCTGGCTGGTTTTATTTAGCTGATTTCAGTCGTTTCTAGTTCTGAACAACCTCAAAGCTAGGCTGAAAGAGTAGCCAGCCCCCTACCATCAGACACGATCACTGGAGTTACACAAGGGAGGAATGGGACCAAATGCACTCCATTCAGCCCTGTGTGATTAGAGCACCTGGTGGGGGAGGGGGATATAATGAACATACCAGTATCAGGGGGTAACCGTGTTAGTCTGTATCCACAGAAACGAGGAGTCCAGTGGCACCTTAAAGACTAACAGATTTATTTGGGCATAAAAAACCCACTTCTTCAGATGCACTTAAGGTATCACCGAACATACCAGCTGTTCCTTCTCTGAAGCAGAAACAGCCAGTGATCGCACACGCCATGGCATTTCTTACTCTTCACAACCCTTTCTGGTGGGCAAAGGGATTTACAGTCATTTCTCTACCCCTTGGGACCATCTGCGTCACATAAAGGCCCGTCCTGAAATCTTCAGGCAGAGAGACAGGCCTGGGAACATCACGCTGTCACCTAAGCAGCTTAGTGCTGCCGGGGGCCAAGGCACCTAATGAGGTGGCTTAAGAGTTACAACAAAACACAAACGCTGGTTGCTCCAAATACCTTCGTCAGAGGGAAGAGGAGGAGACCGGCTCTGCTTCACTGACTCCTCCGAACACTCGGAGGAAGGACGGGTGATGGGAGGGATTAACTGCCTGCAGTTGGTTAGGACTGATAGGAAGCCATGAGGAACATCTGCCATGAAGAGATGACAAGTGCTGGTTACCACTGGCTTACATACAGCAAGCAGGCACCTGTAAAGACAGGATTTACTGCTCTTGCCGTTTCTGGCTGGGTTAGTCTGTTACTCACCTGGGCTGCAGTGTGGTGGGTCTGTTGGGATTTTACTTTCTTCCAAGGCACCTTGATCCTGCACATGTGGCTCCTCCTCCTGTTTGATCTTTGACAGAGCGTCACTTGTCAACCTGGGGGATTCCGGGCCTGAGAAAGAGAATTACGTCGTTTTACAGATAGCCACCGATTTAAAAGCAGCACCTTGGGTTTGTGCTGGCCATCCACGCAGGGCGCGGGGATTTCATCCTCACTAATGTTTGCAAAGCACTTTGAGCTCCATGGGAAGACGGGTTTGGAAAGCAAGTCACTAGTTACTCATGGGGGGGATATACTTCATCAGTTACGGGTGGTGTCACAGCCTAGTGAAAAGCACCAGTGCCATTTTCACTAGGTCATCACACCACAGCGAAAATCCAATCCCATCAACACAACGTCACTGTGTGACAGCCCTCAATCCCTGAGACTAAGAATCCCTGGGTTCTCAGCCTGAGGCTCACGAATTGGTCGCAGTCACTTCGCCTCTAATCAGAGAACCTAGGTAGCAGCGTTTGTTCGGCCTGCACATGCGCTCTCCCTCCCTCGTGGCCTGCCTGGAGGCCATCTAGTGCTGCGTGGGCAAACCACCCTCTGTTCCTTCTCTACTGCAGAGCCCCTTGTCGAGAACTCCGAAGTCAGGGGGAGGAGGGTGGGTGGAGGAACACCCATAGGGTCATACATCTCAAAAAACCATCGTTACTGCACAAGGTGAGTAACGTCCTCTTCTTCTTTGAGTAGCATCCCTATGGGTGCTCCACCGCAGTGACTTTCCAGCGGTATCCCCCATGGCGGGTGGGGCTTCGGGGTGGAGTCTGTTACTGGTGATGGTGCTGAGGAACTGAAGAGTCCCGAGTAATCGCGTAGTGTTCCGTGAAAGCATGGGCAGAGGTTGCTGTCCTGCAGATTTCTGAGATGAGGATGTCTTTAAGAAACGCGACCAAGGTAGAAACGGCTCTTGCGGCTTCCTGACGGGGCAGCAGGTTACGCACATGGTAGCAGCGGTTAGTGCAACCGGAGACCCATCTCGAGAGTCTTTGAGCTGATCTTTCTGCGAATGAAAGGAAGAGTTTAGGAGACTTCCTAAAGTCCTTAGTCCTGACCAAATAAAATGCTAGGGCTCTCCTAACAGCCAGCACATGCAGTCTTGCCTCTCTCTAGTCACAGTGTGGTTTTGGAAAACAGGCGGGGAAGTGAATTAGTTGGTTCATATGAAAGGACGAGGTTACCTTGGGTAGGAGCGTGGGACGTGGCCTCAGGGTGACTTTGTCCTTAACAAAGACCGTGAACAGCGGCTGTGCCAACAACACTGCTATTTCCACATCTGCCGTGCTGAGGTAATGGCCACAAGGAATGCTGTCTTCACGGACCGGTGTAGGAGGGAGCAAGTGGCCATGGGTTCAAAGGGTGTTCTAGTTAGTTTTCAGAACCAAGCTGAGGTCCCATGTTGGAGTGGGTGATCCGACCTGTGGGAAGAGGTTTCTCACACTCCTGAGGAATCTGCCTGTTGCTGGATGGGCGAATACTGAGTGTCCGTCCACCTGATGGTGAAAAGTTGCTATACCCACTAGATGTACGTTAACTGCGAGCTGAGAGAGAGACCAGACCTTCTGAGACCTAGAACAGAATCTAGGATCAAAGGGAGGGAGGAAGATGTGGGAGCCACGTTTGGAATTGCACCAACTTTGGAAGCTGTGCCCGGGTGCCCAGATAGGCCACTCTAAGAATGCCACACTCAGGGCAGACTGCAAGGAACAGGGCCCGCACTCCTCCAGAACTGGTGGTTTATTCTATAATAGAGTCACCAAACCAATATCAAACGAGCTTTTGTAGCACCACATTAGTTAACAAGAAGCCAAACACGGTCCCCTTTAAGCATTCCAGTCCTTGGCTGCTATGTAGGCAAACAGGTTTAATCTAATCTGCCTAATCGGCCTCCTTTGGGGGGGCACGAAACATTTTTTGTCTGCCCTATTGCAGGTTGATGCAATAGAGGCGCGTCTGCCAGATGGCCTAAAAGCACCTCACTGACTGGGAGGGCAATTCTGGAAGAGGAAGAGGTTTGCAGTACGTTCAGCAACTTGTGGTGTGAGTCTTTCACTTCCTTGAAGGGAGTTTGCAGAGCCTCGGCCACCCTCTTGGAAAAGCTTAAAATCATCAGCTAATGATGGAGGAGGGGACATCACCACCTCATCAGGTGAGGAGGAGATGTTCATCGGTGGAGTGGTTTTCACCTCTAGTCTGGCCTCCTGTTGCTTGAAAGTTTCTTCCCAAGCCTCTGGGGCTCTGGATACAGAGTCCAGAGGGGATCATCTGGTGCACTCTCAGTGGGAGATTCTAGATCCCCAAGAGGTGTGGGGTCTGTAGGCTGCCCGTGGATCCCGGCAAGGCCACTGAAGGGGAAGGGCATGTGTGGCACTACCTCCGGGTGACCATCCCAGGAAGATTGGGGATCTCAGCGTGGATGCAGCTGTGTAGGTCTCAGATGTTAAAACAGAGGGTTGTGACGTAAGACCAGAGACAAGCGATCCTCCTGGTCACTGTCTGACTCCCCCCGGAGTAGGGTGGGGCTGATAAGGGCGCTGGAGGTGAACGCCCCGGTGCCGATGGTGGTTCTGGGGACCGAGATGGGCTCGGTGCTGGAGCTGGGTACCAAGTAGTGGGGACTCTCGGGACCTTATGGTTGTGGAGGAACCAGAGAAGCAGAACTCTGGTGATATGACTGTGGTCGATGCTGTCAGGGACTGTTGTTGATGCTGACTCGGTACCGGCAGCCTTTTATGTGCGGCTCATTCCGACAGGAGCTGCTTTGAAGTGCTCCATGCCAAGGATCTTTTTGTTGGCACCAATTTTGTAGAGACGGTACCGACAGTGGTGCCCGTTCCCCAGCCTGGGCCCCATGGGTCCCCAGGCATTACGTGGGTCCCTAGGCATATGGAGCTCTTGGTGCCACTCCTTGCAGTCACTGGTGCCAAAGTGACCGAACACACCAGGGATCCCCTTTGGCTGATCAACAGCTTGGTTTGAGGGCTTGCAGCCCTTTTCTCTAGAGACTTTAGAGGCAGCCAGCCGACTTTCTCTGCAATTCTCCCTCTCTGGAGATTGAAGGCTCTGGAGACGACCTTCATCCTGGAGTGGATTCGGGACCAGGGTCAGCACCCTCCACGGGGAGAAGTTTCAAGTTTTGCTGCCGGTTCTTTTGGGATCTAGCCTTCAGCTGCTGGCAGAAGCTGCACTTCTGCGGAATACGTGCCTCTCCGAGAGACGCGGGACACAACAAGAGTGTCCATCCATCCCTGGCATTGCCTCCCTGCAGGAGAGGCGCCTTTTAAAACAGGGCGGGAAACGGTCATGCCCCTACTTAGGCGCCAACTTTATGGGTGCTCTGGGGCTGGAGCACCCACGGAAAAAAATAGTGGGTGCTCAGCACCCCCTGGCAGTCACCACCATCAGCTCCTTCCCTTCCCCCCAGCACCTCCTGTCTGCCGAGGATCAGCTGTTCAGCGGTGACAAGGGGGAGGAGCGGGGGCAGGAAGAGGCAGAGGAAGGCAGGGGGTGGAATGGAAAAGGCCTAGGGGCAGGGGTGGAGTGGGGACAGGGCCTGGGGCGGAGCGGGGATCGAGCACCCTCGGGAAAGGGGCTCTCTAGGCACTACAAATGCTAACGGAAATGCTAAGAACTGAAAACGACTTGTTCCGTTCCCGGGCCAAGGGCGACTGAGAAGGAGCAGCGGGCGGTTCGCCTGCGCAGCGCTGGATGACCTCGAGGCAGCCCACGAGGGGGAGAGGCCGCATGTGCAGGCCGAACAGACACTGCTACTGAGAGTCTCCAATCAGAGGCCCAGACACAGCTACAGTGCAGCACCCAGAGGGACGCTAACTGAAGAAGCAGCAGCACTCACCTGTGCAAGGCTCCACAGGGATTTCTACTCTCTCTGAGTCCTGCTGATCCCGGATACATGGCTCTTCCCCTTGTTCAATCCGGGCTAAGATGTCAGGCTTGGAAATGGCATAATCTATTTCAAAGAAAAGAATGAGAGCCGGGAACACGACATTACAAAGAATTGCAGGTTTTCCAAAGAGCACAGAATGGCGGGAGCACGGCTCTTTTGAAAATCTGGCCCCGGGGGTGGGGGCTGAGCATTCGAAAATGTGGCTCTTAATCGATCTGGGTCTCAATTCCCATCCATAAATAGGCGACGCTACTGCCCTGCCTTACGGGGGTCTGTGAGGATGAGGCACGTGGGTGCTACCTACAGTGACAGAGCGTGGATCAGAACCAAGAGAAGTCAGAAATGGACATCATCAGATTTCTGCAAAGACGACTCGGGCCGGAGCAGATAAATGCAATTATTATCCAGCGGGAGAAAGCAGAGGACATGGAGAGCTCAAGCCACCACTGGGTAACTTTCACTCTCTGTTCCTATGGGAAGATGCACAGAGTTGTAGCTCTCGAAGATTTTCTGAAAGTTCAAATGCTGACCTAGCAAAATGCAACGTAAGTGGAGGATAACTCCGAGCTGGATTGCAGCCCACGAACTGCACACAACTTACCGCTTCTAACGAAGGAGGGAAAACGGATCCTTACCCAGCGAGATCAAAGTCTCATAATTCCCCTTCATCACATTCTTGTAAAGCTCCTTCTGCCATTCCTCTAAGCTCCCCCACTCCTGCTCGTTGAAATACACTGAGACATCATCGAACGTCACCGGCACCTGGAATCACACGCATTGCGTGCTCAGCGCCTGCTGCTTTTGTACCATCCTGTTAACAGCTCCTTACATCTTTTATTAGTTATGAGACAAGGAGCACAAACAACCCCCAGCCCCACTCTCACCACACACAGTCACTAGCCCCTCTGGACAAGGCAAGGCAGCCTTACTTCAGTCCCTGTACCTTAAAAGGATTTCAGGACCTCCCCGCCTCCAGGGGACCCCTGCACTGGTTAAACCTTCATCCCTCTGCAGGCTGCTGACAAACCTCATTGTGTACGTGCTGGGGCCACATACATCACAATTTGCAGCTATAGTGCCGTGGCTCATGGGGCATCCCCAAGTGGTCCCAAGATTTCACAGCATGGTGGATGAACAAGACCATCTGATCATTCTATATTATATTTTGCTCGCATCCCTCGGCACGAGCTGGGACACAGTTACCTGGGGGACCAGCCCTTTAGTGCCTGGGGGGAGTCTCAGGATCCAGAAGTTCCTGTTCTTCAGCAGGTTCTCCACGTTCTCCAGCCTCCTCTGCAGCAGATTATTCTCCTGGATCAGAGTCTCCAGCACGGCCCACTTACTCTCCAGCTGGTTCCCAAACTCCACCACTGTCCTCTCACAGTCTATTAATTTCTTCTCAGTCGTCCCCGTTCTCCCCTCCAGGTTCAGCCACCGTGTGGTGTGAGCCTCCACCTTCCTCTCCAGGGCTTGGATTGAAGTCATTACAGCCAGGGAAATCGCTGCTGTGCCCAGCTGAGTTTCTCTCACACTTTGTTCCGGGACGGCAAGGGGTTGGAAAGGCATCACACCCTGTTGCTCCGAGTCTGGTTCCACAACCTGTTTGCAAGGACAGCAAGTGAAAACTGAGCCAGAGATAGAACCAGAAACTAGCTGCAGAGGGAAAATTATGGTGACCAGATGTCCCAATTTTATAGGGACAGTCCTGATATTCAGGGCTTTTTCTTACATAGGCACCTGTTACCCCACCACCACCTGTCCCGATTTTTCACACTTTCTATCTGGTCACCCTAGGCACAATACAGAGCTGCTCCCACTCTCCATGCTGCTGAGCACTTCCCAGGTTTCAAAGTTTGCTCGCACTCCCAGTGTGGCAGGCACAGATCTCCTGATATTTTCATCATAGGCTTCAGGTAGGATCGCGGACCTTAGCCCGTGAAATCTAGCACGACACAGGGCGGGGCCTGACTACAAGACTCAAGAGGGTTATTATGGCCCCATTCGTTACCTGCAGTTCTATTAAGTGGGTGGCCGCATTTTTAGATCCCGGCCTTGGCAGCAACCAGGGTCCAGGCAGAGTCAGAACCAGGGCCGGCTCCAGACCCCAGCACGCCAAGCGCATGCTTGGGATGGCATGCCGCGGGGGGCGCTCTGCCAGTCGCCGGGAGGGCGGCGGGCGGCTCCGGGGGACCTCCCGCAGGCGTGCCTGAGGAGGGTCCGCCGGTCTGCGGATGCTCCCCCGGAGCCGCGGGACCAGCGGACCATCTGCAGACACGTCTGCGGGAGGTCCCCCGGAGCCGCGGGACCGGCGACCGGCAGAGCGCCCCCCGCGGGGGGCCGCCCTGCTTGGGACAGCGACATCGCTAGCGCCGCCCCTGTTCAGAACCCACCTTCCAACTCCCGTGGGCACAACCCGCCCCGCGGTGCCACGCGGGAGCCGGGCAGTGCCGGCCCGGGAGAGACGCCTTGGTGGGCCCGTAAGAGCCCTGAGCGCCCCCGCTGGCCTGGCCGGCCCCGAGGAGCCCCCCGACAGCCGGCGGCGAGCGGGCGGGTCGGTGTTCAGCCGTCCCGGGGCAGCCCCGCGGCCCGGCTCCCGGGGCCCAGGCCGGGCGGGGCGGGGAGAAGCTGCCGGGGCCCGAGGCTCCCCGCCCGCCGGGCCTCACCTGGGCAGCGGCCCGCTCGGCCATGGCCCCGGGGAGGCGGGCGGGGCTTCTCCAGCGGGCCCGGCCCGGCCGAGCTCCGCTCCCGCTCCCGCCCGGGCTGGGCAGGGTCCCGGCGCCGCCTCGCCACGGGCCGGGGCAGCACACGGCTCCCCACGGGAATGGGCGGCCTGGGGTGTGCACTGGGCATGCGCAAGAACCGAGCATGCTCAGTAACATCTGAGGAAGCCACTCCCCGTCCCCCTGCCCGTCCTAGCCCTGGGCGTCTGCCGGCTGCTTTGTACAGGGGGGTGAGCAGGGGCCGGAAGTTGACTTGGGGGGGGGGTCAAGCAGCTGGAGGCAGGGTTAGGACAGGGGCTGGGGGGAGGAGGGAGAGGGAGTTAAGCCCAGGGGTCAGGGGCTGCCAGAGGGTAAAGCCCCAGCACAGGCAGGGGCAGGGGGGTGACAATTACCCCAGGGCCGAGCCCCCAGGGTTTGCAATGGGGGGGGGGAGCAGAGGGGCTTTTTTATCTCCCCTCCCACAGACAGCACCTCTCAGCAGGGGCTGCCCAGGGCTGGGCTCTTAGAGGCACAGGCACCCCAATGCCCAGTCATTGCTGCGCCTCTTTCATGTAACCGGCTGAGTTGCTGCAGCAGGAGGCTTAATTCAGTGTAACTGGGCCTTCCCTCACCCCCCCTCACTCCCTTCATTTCCCCAACACCCCCCAGTGGTCAACTAGTTACATGCAGTGCTGCCAATTTTGTCATTGGTTGGAAACTGAAATTGAAACCTCAATGCACAGTTTAAAAGCAGGTACAGTGTATGAGAAAATACTTGTACCTGAAAAAGTATAATAGGGTTGAAAAGTCTAAACAAAGCCTAGCCCCCTCAGACAGCTGTTCTTGCTGACACGGTCAGCGTACGGGCTTCAGCGATGTTGGCCAACCTTATAATTTAAAAATATTATTTGTAAGCAAGGTCTGAATGAGCTCTGCCCTGACAGATCGCAATGAGCCAGGGATGGGGGAAAGGCTTTAGGACCAGAAGGTATTTACATGAACTCACCTACTCTGCCAAGGCATCCAGCAGACAGAGCTGCGTTGCCAAAGTGATCAATTTTGACTGATGCTGGGAATTTCTATACTAAACATTTTTATTAGAATTAATTTTTACATAAGAACAGCCATATTGGGCCAGAGCAATGGTCCATCTAGCCCAGTGTCCTGTCTTCCGACAGTGGCCAATCCCAGGTGCTTCAAAGGAAATTAACAGAACAGGGTAATTATTGAGTGATCCATCCCGTCATCCACTCCCAGCTTCGGCCAAACAGAGGCTCTCAGAGCATGGTGTTGCATCCCTGCCCATCCTGGCTAATAGCCATTGATGGACCTGTCCTACATGAACTTATCTAGCTCTTTTTTGAATTCTGTTCTAGTTCTGGCCTTTATAATACCTCTGCCAAAAAGTTCCATAGGTTGATTGTGTGTTGTGTGAAGAAACACTTCCTTTTGTTTGTTTTAAACCTGCTGCCTATTCATGTAATTGGGTGACCCCTAGTTCTTGTGTTATGTGAGAGAGCTTTCCATTTTCTCCACACCAGTCAAGATTTTATAGACCTCCATCATGTCCCCCACTTAGCAGTCTCTTGTCCAAGCTGGAAAGCCCCCCTGTCTTTTTAACCTCTCCTCATACGGAAGCTGTTCCATGATAATCATTGTAGTTGCCCTTTTCTGTACCTTTTCCAACTCCAATATAACTTTTCTGAGCTGGGGCGACCAGGACTGCACACAGTATTCAAGATGTGGGCGTATCATGGCTTTATATAGTAAAAGGGGAGGGGCTTGGTTTGCCAGACTGATCAGCAAAGCCAATGCTGACAAACTATGTGAAAAGGCTAATTAGGGCACTTACATTGATTCCTTAAGTGAAGAAGACAAGAAGTGTTTGTTAAGCCAGCTGAAAACGTAAAGTACACGGACTTGATTCTTACATCTCTACAACAACAACTTTTGGATTCCATCAACCTCCACAGAGCTTTTACAGATGCCTGGCTTATAAAACCCCGACAGCTGAGTGGAGTGAGGCACTACCAGCAATGGGGCTGCCATGCGACCAGGACAGAATAGAGAATTTGAACCAAGTGGAATAACATACGATGAACCAATACAGATTTGATTTCAACTTCTTCAGCATCATCACTAATGGTTCAACCCAATCTTTGTGCTGTTTCCTGGGATGAAAGAAGTAGGAATTCATCTCTTGATATCTAGTCCCAGTAGCTATTGAGCCCCCAGAGAATAAAATATGGCTGCATGGAGACAAACCCATCTGGCTCATCTTCACTCTACAGACTTCGGAATCTCTCTCTGAACAAGCCCTTTCATCTCCAATGAGATATTACCCCAGGAGCTGGCTGAAATCTACCCTCCCCCTCTCTCAGTCAAGGCAACAGGACAAGTGCATTGCTGCCTGTGCCTGCCTGCTGAGCTGATGAACTGTAATGGTCAGAGATCGCACCAGCACAGAAGTATATTGAAGATGAACCCTGGCTCCCAGGGCCCAGGAGCGGGACACTAGCAGCCCCTCCTGGCGGGAGGTCGCTGGGACCCAGCAGCGCAGGTGGTGCCTGAGGGGCCCAGGGCCAAGGCAGGGCGGGTGGGGGCGCAGCAGGGCCGGAGCCTGTTCCTGGCACCTTCAGGGGCGGGGGAATCCAGTCAGTACCAGGGCAGCAAGGGGAACCGGGGGCCGCTGGGCTGTAGCCGGGCCAGGGCAGCTCCCTCATTCTGTCTCCCCAAATCTACCCCTGCCCTCACCAGCCAATGCCGCCTCCCTAGGACTCAAACCTTGGCCAGGAAACCAGAAATGAGAGACAGGCTGCCTGCTGCGCCGCATCCTAATGCCTCCTCCCCGCCAGGGCGCTCTTGTGGCGCGGGGTCCCGCGGGCTAATTGCTTTGTAAAGGAACGTTTCCCTTGCCCAGAGGCTGCCTCTGCCTTTCCCTTAGCAGCTCCCTGTTCTTCCATCGGGGTGACCAGGTGCACCAAGGCACCTGCTCCTGCCCCTTCCTTGTTTTATGAACCTCCAGCCTGGCCCCTTTTGTCGCATCTCTACACAGCCCTGCTCTTTGCTATCGTCAGTCATCTTCCCTCCTCTACGTCTCTCCTTTCCTCTTGCTCTGTCCCCCTCTTCTTACCACCCCCATTCCACCCTGTTCTTCCTTTGCTCTGTCATCCTGTCTTCCCCTCCTCCCCCCACCCCGGCTTATTCTCCCCCATGCCCATTGGCATCCCGAGCTGGCTCCAGCCCCCACCTCGTCTCCTTTCACAGCCCTGCAGAGGGGAGGGGAGGGTTCCCCACACTCTCACTGCACAGGGCCACAGGGAGGTCAGGCGGAGCAGGGGAACCTGCTGCCAGGCTCCAGGCTCCCTGGGCTCAGTGGGCGTTTGGAGGGGACAGAGAGTGCAGGATAGAGCAAACACCACCACCCCCACCCCGGGCCGCTGGCGGCTTTTACCACACACAGCCCTGGCAGCACACATGGGCCAGGACCCTGCACTGGCAAACTAGCACCTGGCTTCACAGCGCGTGAGCAACACAGTGAGAGCAGAGCCCTCCCCTCTCAGCCCAGCCCTGCCGCCGAAGGAGGAGCCCCAGGTTCCCAGGTGATTAACAATTTTAAATGAAGACGGGGCTATTTTGTAAAAAAAAAAAAAAAGAGTTGCTCTATTTCAGCCGAAGTCATGTGGTGTGCGTTATACAGGCGGTCAGACCAGGTGACCCCAATGTGCCCGCCCGGCTTTGGAATCTGTTTAAATACTGACATGTATTAATCACTGAACACAGGAGTCACTTATCCACTGCTGCGAGTCACCCGTCGCCACGCTCCATCCATTTGTATTGTCCATTAAACCCGGAGCTTTTCACTTCAATATTCATTTGCTGCCAGTTCATGTTCCTGTGATCGTGATGTCCTGCTGCAGTGCAGTCACTTTATTGTAACCTCTTATCCAGGAACAAATCTGCCTGGATTGTCACGCCTGGGTTTACCATCGGCACTGACGCACCAGGGCTTGGCCTTAATTGCCTTCGCAGTCTAAGGTGAAATCAACAGACACCCTAGTCTCCCAGGTGAATTGGCCGTAGCTCATTACAAATCAAAGACCAATCCTCCCCTTGGCTACACCTGCGCAGCCCCCCAGCTTGGCTGGCTGTGAGCGTGGGCAGGCCAGGGGCAGCTATTCCCACTGGAAGCCGTTGGCCCATTCAGCATCTCCCTCCTGCAGATTGCCCCGCTGACCCCTCAGTGTTTCTGCAGACCGGCTCTCTCGCCTGTTACGATTTCTTCTTCCTGTGGCTGTGTTTGTGCTTGAGGAGGTGCTGCCTGCGGATGTAGGTCTTCCCGCACTCGTTGCATTGGTAGGGCCTCTCTCTCTCCATGTGGATTTTCTGGTGGTCCACGAGGTGGTGGTGCCGGTTGAAGGTTTTGTGACACTGGGCACACTGGTAGGGCCGCTCCCCGGTGTGGATCCTCTGGTGCCGGATCAGGTCAGAGGGACGGGTGAAGCTCTTGCTGCAGTATGGACACAGTATGAGCGACCCCTTGCTGCGGTCGGCGTGCATCCTTTTGTGCACGACGAGATACCTCCTCTTAGAGAAGTGCTCCATGCACTCCCTGCACGTGTACGTCCTTTGCACAGGAGGCGGCTGGAATTTGCTCAGACTCGACTTGTGACCCAGCCTCTTGAGCCGATTGGTGATACCGCTGGAACCGTCTTCCATCTGGCTTCGGGGCTGGGACTCAGGGGGAGCCGCTTGGCCTGAACGTTCCTGAGGAGCAGAGAGCGTGCAGGCCGCCGCAGCTGTCTGGTGTCGCAGATGCAGCAGAAATTTCTGCTTGGCTCTGAAACTTTCCCCACAGCGTGTGCACTCGTACAGCAGCTCGTTTGCATGGCCCTTCTGGTGGATGATGAGATTTATCTTCAGCCTGAAGCTCTTCCCACACTCTGTGCACACAAACAGTCTCTCCCGAGTGCTCTTTCTCTGGTGGTGGATCAGGGCCCCACCCCGGTGAGCGGAGGTCACTGTCCTGCTCTCTGCGTGGCTTCTCTGCTGTGTTACTGAGCTGCATGCAACCTCCTGGGCTGTTACCTCCCCAGGATCCTGGAAATCCTCCTCTTCAAATCCTCCCAACATCGTCCCCGGCACCTGCAGGTTTTCAGAAAGTTCCTCCCCAGGGTCCTGGACACGCTCCCAGGATCCCAGGACAGCTTCCTCTTTTGCTCTCTCCAGCAACGTCCCTGGCACATCCTCCACTTGCTGCACCTCGGTTTTGATCACAATCCCTTCATCATCAGCTGGAAATTAAACAGAATCCAGAGATTACTCACTCCATCGGTTTGGCATGAAGGAAACCTAAAGGGCTGGACTTTCCTGATTCCTAAGCTCAGGGGCTGGGTCCCGTCTGAGGCCAGCACGCTGGCATGATGCTAGGCCGTGGCTGTTCAGAAAGAGGCAGACATCTCCCACCTCAGTGTTTACAGAGGTTAGGAAATGACCTACTATGGGCAGAGTAAAATTGACCTCTGGGCTTTAAGTGATGCACAGGCCTCACGCTGGGTCACTGCCCCGGGTGAGTCGCACCAAGAGACTCTCCTGTTGGGTAACCCCCTTCCAAAGCGGCCTCAGGTGACTCTCGCAGAAGACAGGCTTTGGCGTCACCCTTGAGTTATCCCATTATGCTTCTCTGAGGTGTCGTCATGGAGAGCCTGATGTTAACAGTGTGGGACATGGAGGCTGGTTTGACTGGTCAGTGATTTAACAAAGTCACTTGACAGTTCCTCTCTGGCTGAGACCTGAAGTGATGAGTTTCAACCCCACATGAACTGTAAGAGCCACGTTCCAAAACTCTCTCATTGCAGACAGGGAACGACGCTGCTGGCAGACTCTGCCCCGGCTGCCCCAGAGAACTAAAACAGGAAACAATGGGCACGTTTGAGTGCAGCGCTGGAATAGCAGCTGGCTGGTTTTATTTAGCTGATTTCAGTCGTTTCTAGTTCTGAACAACCTCAAAGCTAGGCTGAAAGAGTAGCCAGCCCCCTACCATCAGACACGATCACTGGAGTTACACAAGGGAGGAATGGGACCAAATGCACTCCATTCAGCCCTGTGTGATTAGAGCACCTGGTCAGGGAGGGGAATATAATGAACATACCACTATCAGGGGGTAACCGTGTTAGTCTGTATCCACAGCAACGAGGAGTCCGGTGGCACCTTAAAGACTAACAGATTTATTTGGGCATAAAAAACCCACTTCTCCAGATGCACTTAAGGTGCCACCGAACATACCAGCTGTTCCTTCTCTGAAGCAGAAACAGCCAGTGATCGCATACGCCATGGCATTTCTTACTCTTCACAACCCTTTCTGGTGGACAAAGGGATTTACAGTCATTTCTCTACCCCTTGGGACCATCTGCGTCACATAAAGGCCCGTCCTGAAATCTTCAGGCAGAGAGACAGGCCTGGGAACATCACGCCGTCACCTAAGCAGCTTAGTGCTGCCAGGGGCCAAGGCACCTAATGAGGTGGCTTAAGAGTTACAACAAAACACAAACGCTGGTTGCTCCAAATACCTTCGTCAGAGGGAAGAGGAGGAGACCGGCTCTGCTTCACTGAGTCCTCCGAACACTCGGAGGAAGGACGGGTGATGGGAGGGATTAACTGCCTGCAGTTGGTTAGGACTGGTAGGAAGCCATGAGGAACATCTGCCGTGAAGAGATGACAAGTGCCGGTTACCACTGGCTTACCTACAGCAAGCAGGCACTCGTAAAGACAGGATTTACTGCTCTGGCCGTTCCTGGCTGGGTTAGTCTGTTACTCACCTGGGCTGCAGTGTGGTGGGTCTGTTGGGATTTTACTTTCTTCCAAGGCACCTTGATCCTGCACATGTGGCTCCTCCTCCTGTTTGATCTTTGACAGAGCGTCACTTGTCAACCTGGGGGATTCCGGGCCTGAGAAAGAGAATTATGTCATTTTACAGAGAGCCACCGATTTAAAAGCAGCACCTTGGGTTTGTGCTGGCCATCCACGCAGGGCGCGGGGATTTCATCCTCACTAATGTTAGCAAAGCACTTTGAGCTCCATGGGCTAGACGGGTTTGGAAAGCAAGTCACTAGTTACTCATGGGGGGGATATACTTTGTCAGTTATGGGTGGTGTCACAGCCTAGTGAAAAGCACAAGTGTCATTTTCACTAGGTCATCACACCGCAGTGAAAATCCAATCCCATCCACACAACGTCACCGTGTGACAGACCTCAATCCCTGAGACTAAGAATCCCTGGGTTCTCAGCCTGAGGCTCACGGACTGGTCGCAGTCACTTCGCCTCTAATCAGAGAACCTAGGTAGCAGCGTTTGTTCGGCCTGCACAAGCGCTCTCCCTCCCTCGTGGCCTGCCTGGAGGCATCTCAAAAAACCATCGTTACTGCACAAGGTGAGTAACGTCCTCTTCTTCTTTGAGTAGCGTCCCTATGGGTGCTCCACCGCAGTGACTTCCCAGCAGTATCCCCCATGGCGGGCTGGGGCTTCGGGGTGGAGTCTGTTACTGGTGATGGTGCTGAGGAACCGAAGAGTCCCGAGTAATCGCATAGTGTTCCGTGAAAGCATGGGCAGAGGCCCAGGTTGCTGCCCTGCAGATTTCTGAGATGAGGATGTCTTTAAGAAACGCGACCAAGGTAGAAACGGCTCTTGTGGTGTGCCTGCGGCTTCCTGACGGGGCAGCAGGTTACGCACATGGTAGCAGCGGTTAGTGCAACCGGAGACCCATCTCGAGAGTCTTTGAGCTGATATTGTGGTGCCTCAGGATCTTTCTGCGAATGAAAGGAAGAGTTTAGGAGACTTCCTAAAGTCCTTAGTCCTGACCAAATAAAATGCTAGGGCTCTCCTAACAGCCAGCATATGCAGTCTTGCCTCTCTGTAGTCACAGTGTGGTTTTGGAAAACAGGCGGGGAAGTGAATTAGTTGGTTCATATGAAAGGACGAGGTTACCTTGGATAGCAGCGTGGGACGTGGCCTCAGGGTGACTCTGTCCTTAACGAAGACCATGAACAGCGGCTGTGCCAACAACACTGCTATTTCCACATCTGCCGTGCTTGGGTAATGGCCACAAGGAATGCTGTCTTCACGGACCGGTGTAGGAGGGAGCAAGTGGCCATGGGTTCAAAGGGTGTTCTAGTTAGTTTTCAGAACCAAGCTGAGGTCCCATGTTGGAGTGGGTGATCCGACCTGTGGGAAGAGGTTTCTCACACTCGTGAGGAATCTGCCTGTTGCTGGATGGGCGAATACTGAGTGTCCGTCCACCTGATGGTGAAAAGTTGCTATGCCCACTAGATGTACTTTAACTGGGAGCTGAGAGAGAGACCAGACCTGAGACCTAGAACAGAATCTAGGATCAAAGGGAGGGAGGAAGATGTGGGAGCCACATTTGGAATTGCACCAACTTTGTAAGCTGTGCCCGGGTGCCCGGATAGGCCACTCTAAGAATGCCACACTCAGGGCAGACTGCAAGAAACGGGGCCCGCACTCCTCCAGAACTGGTGGTTTATTCTATAATAGAGTCACCAAACCAATATCAAACGAGCTTTTGTAACACCACACTGGTTAACAAGAAGCCAAACACGGTCCCCTTTAAGCGTTCCAGTCCTTGGCTGCTGTGTAGGCAAACAAGTCTAATCTAGTCTGCCTAATCAGCCTCCTTGGGGGGCACGAAACATTTTTTGTCTGCCCTTTTGCAGGTTGATGCAATAGAGGTGCCAGATGGCCTTGGCAGGGTCTAAAAGCACCTCATTGACTGGGAGGGCAATTCTGGAAGAGGAAGAGGTATGCAGTACGTCCAGCAATTTGGGGTGTGAGTCTTTCACTTCCTTGAAGGGAGTTTGCAGAGCCTCGGCCACCCTCTTGGAAAAGCTTAAAATCATCAGCTAATGATGGAGGAGGAGGCATCACCACCTCATCAGGTGAGGAGATGTTCATCGGTGGAGTGGTTTTCACCTCTAGTCTGGCCTCCTGTTGCTTCAAAGTTTCTTCCCAAACCTCTGGGGCTCTGGATACAGAGTCCAGAGGGGATCGTCTGGTGGACTCTCTGTGGGAGATTCTAGATCCCCGAGAGGTGTGGGGCCTGTAGGCTGCCCGTGGATCCCGGCAAGGCCACTGAAGGGGAAGGGCATGGGTGGCACTGCCCACGGGTGACCATACCAGGAAGATTGGGGATCTCAGCGTGGATGCAGCTGTGTAGGTCTCAGATGCTAAAACAGAGGGTTGTGACGTAAGACCAGAGACAAGCGATCCTCCTGGTCACTGTCTGACTCCCCCCGGAGTAGGGTGGGGCTGATAAGGGCGCTGGAGGTGAACGCCCCGGTGCCGATGGTGGTTCTGGGGCACGAGATGGGCTCGGTGCTGGAGCTGGGTACCAAGTAGTGGGGACTCTAGAGACCTTATGGTTGTGGAGGAGCCAGAGAAGCAGAACTCCGGTGATATGACTGGTCGATGCTGTCAGGGACTGTTGTTGATGCTGACTCGGTACCGACGGCCTTTTATGTGCGGCTCATTCCGACAGGAGCTGCTTTGAAGTGCTCCATGCCAAGGATCTTTTTGTTGGCACCAATTTTGTAGAGACGGTACCGACAGTGGTGCCCGTTCCCCAGCCTGGGCCCCATGGGTCCCCAGGCATTACGTGGGTCCCTAGGCATATGGAGCTCTTGGTGCCACTCCTTGCAGTCACTGGTGCCAAAGTGACCGAACACACCACGGATCCCCTTTGGCTGGTCAACAGCTTGGTTTGAGGGCTTGCAGACTTTAGAGGCAGCCAGCCGACTTTCTCTGCAATTCTCCCTCTCTGGAGGTTGAAGGCTCTGGAGATGACCTTCACCCTGGAGTGGATTCGGGACCAGGGTCAGCACCCTCCACGGGGAGGAGTTTCAAGTTTTGCTGCTGGTTCTTTTGGGATCTAGTCTTCAGCTGCTGGCAGAAGCTGCACTTCTGCAGAATACGTGCCTCTCCGAGAGACGCGGGACACAACAAGAGTGTCCATCCATCCCTGGCATTGCATCCCTGCAGGAGAGGCACCTTTTAAAACAGGGCGGGAAACGGTCATGTCCCTACTTAGGCACCAACTTTATGGGTGCTCTGGGGCTGGAGCACCCACGGAAAAAAATAGTGGGTGCTCAGCACCCCCTGGCAGTCACCACCATCAGCTCCTTCCCCACCCCCCCAGCACCTCCTGTCTGCCGAGGATCAGCTGTTCAGCGGTGACAAGGGGGAGGAGCGGGGGCAGGAAGAGGTAGAGGGAGGCAGGGGGTGGAATGGAAAAGGCCTAGGGGCAGGGCTGGAGTGGGGACAGGGCCTGGGGCGGAGCGGGGATCGAGCACCCTCGGGAAAGGGGCTCTCTAGGCACTACAAACGCTAACGGAAATGCTAAGAACTAAAAACTGGAAACGACTTGTTCCGTTCCCGGGCCAAGGGCGACTGAGAAGGAGCAGCGGGCGGTTCGCCTGCGCAGCGCTGGATGACCTCTAGGCAGCCCACGAGGGGGAGAGGCCGCATGTGCAGGCCGAACAGACACTGCTACTGAGAGTCTCCAATCAGAGGCCCAGACACAGCTACAGTGCAGCACCCAGAGGGACGCTAACTGAAGAAGCAGCAGCACTCACCTGTGCAGGGCTCCACAGGGATTTCTACTCTCTCTGAGTCCTGCTGATCCCGGATACATGGCTCTTCCCCTTGTTCAATTCGGGCTAAGATGTCAGGCTTGGAAATGGCATAATCTATTTCAAAGAAAAGAATGAGAGCAGGGAACACGACATTACAAAGAATTGCAGGTTTTCCAAAGAGCACAAAATGGCGGGAGCACGGCTCTTTTGAAAATCTGGCCCCGGTGGTGGGGGCTGAACATTCGAAAATGTGGCTCTTAATATCTCTGGGCCTCAATTCCCATCCCTAAAAAGGTTACGCTACTGCCCTGCCTTACGGGGGCTTGTGAGGATGAGGCACGTGGGTGCTACCTACAGTGACGGAGCGTGGATCAGAACCAAGAGAAGTCAGAAGTGGACATCATCAGATTTCTGTAAAGACGACTCGGGCCGGAGCAGATAAATGCTATTATTATCCAGCGGGAGAAAGCACAGGACATGGAGAGCTCAAGCCACCACTGGGTAACTTTCACTCTCTGTTCCTATGGGAGGATGCACAGAGTTGAACTTTCAGAAAATCTTCTACAAGTGCTGACCTAGCAAAATGCAACGTAAGTGGAGGATAACTCCGAGCTGGATTCCAGCCCACGAACTGCGCACAACTTACCGCTTCTAACGAAGGTGGGAAAACGGATCCTTACCCAGCGAGATCAAAGTCTCATAATTCCCCTTCATCACGTTCTTGTAAAGCTCCTTCTGCCATTCCTCTAAGCTCCCCCACTCCTGCTCGTTGAAATACACTGAGACGTCATCGAATGTCACCGGCACCTGAAATCACACGCGTTGCATGCTCAGCGCCTCCTGCTTTTGTACCATCCTGTTAACAGCTCCTTACATCTTTTATTAGTTATGAGACAAGGAGCACAAACAACCCCCAGCCCCACTCTCACCACAGCCAGTCACTAGCTCTCTGGACAAGGCAAGGCAGCCTTTCTTCCGTCCCTGTACCTTAAAAGGACTTCAGGACCTCCCCGCCTCCAGGGGACCCCTGCACTGCTGTTGCTTAAACCTTCATCCCTCTGCAGGCTGCTGACAAACCTCATTGTGTACGTGCTGGGGCCACATACATCACAATTTGCAACTATAGTGACGCGGCTCATGGGGCATCCCCAAGTGGTCCCAAGATTTCACAGCATGGTGGATGAACAAGACCATCTGATCATTCTATGTTATATTCTGCTCGCATCCCTCGGCATGAGCTGGGACACAGTTACCTGGGGGACCAGCCCTTTAGTGCCTGGGGGGAGTCTCAGGATCCAGAAGTTCCTGTTCTTCAGCAGGTTCTCCACGTTCTCCAGCCTCCTCTGCAGCAGATTATTCTCCTGGATCAGAGTCTCCAGCACGGCCCACTTACTCTCCAGCTGGTTCCCAAACTCCACCGCTGTCCTCTCACAGTCTATTAATTTCTTCTCAGTCATCCCCGTTCTCCCCTCCAGGTTCAGCCACCGTGTGGTGTGAGCCTCCACCTTCCTCTCCAGGGCTTGGATTGAAGTCATTACAGCCAGGGAAATCGCTGCTGTGCCCAGCTGAGTTTCTCTCACACTTTGTTCCGGGACGGCAAGGGGTTGGAAAGGCATCACACCCTGTTGCTCCGAGTCTGGTTCCACAACCTGTTTGCAAGGACAGCAAGTGAAAACTGAGCCAGAGATAGAACCAGGATCTAGCTGCAGAGGCAAAATTATGGTGACCAGATGTCCCAATTTTATAGGGACAGTCCTGATATTCAGGGCTTTTTCTTACATAGGCACCTGTTACCCCACCACCACCTGTCCCGATTTTTCACACTTTCTATCTGGTCACCCTAGGCACAATACAGAGCTGCTCCCACGCTCCATGCTGCTGAGCACTTCCCAGGTTTCAAAGTTTGCTCGCACTCCCGGTGTGGCAGGCACAGATCTCCTGATATTTTCATCATAGGCTTCAGGTGGGATCGCAGACCTTAGCCCGTGAAATCTAGCACGACACAGGGCGGGGCCTGACTACAAGACTCAAGAGGTTTATTATGGCCCCATTCGTTACCTGCAGTTCTATTAAGTGGGTGGCCGCATTTTTAGATCCCGGCCTTGGCAGCAACCAGGGTCCAGGCAGAGTCAGAACCAGGGCCGGCTCCAGGCCCCAGCACGCCAAGCGCATGCTTGGGATGGCATGCCGCGGGGGGCGCTCTGCCAGTCGCCGGGAGGGCGGCGGCTCGGGGACCTCCCGCGGGCGTGCCTGAGGAGGGTCCGCCGGCCTGCGGATGCTCCCCGAGCCGCGGGACCAGCGGACCATCTGCAGACACGTCTGCGGGAGGTCCCCCGGAGCCGCGGGACCGGCGACCGGCAGAGCGCCCCCCGCGGGGGGCCGCCCTGCTTGGGGCAGCGAAATCGCTAGCACCGCCCCTGTTCAGAACCCACCTTCCAACTCCCGCGGGCACAACCCGCCCCGCGGTGCCACGCGGGAGCCGGGCAGTGCCGGCCAGGGAGAGACGCCTTGGTGGCCCCGTAAGAGCCCTGAGCGCCCCCGCTGGCCTGGCCGGCCCCGAGGAGCCCCCCGACAGCCGGCGGCGAGCGGGCGGGTCGGTGTTCAGCTGTCCCGGGGCCGCTCTGTGGCCCGCACGGGCCGGGCCCGCTGGCACCGCACCCGTGACACCCGAGCGGCGCTAGGCCGCGGCCTCCGCTCGGACACGGGCCGGGTCCCCACGCTCCTGCCCCGGCCGCCGAGCTCATGTCCCCGCCAACCCGGAGGGGACCGCAGCGGGCGGCAAACCCCGGGAGGAGAAACGGGCCGGGATCGGCCCCGCCCGGCCGGGCAGCCCCGCCCCCGCGGCCCGGCTCCCGGGGCCCAGGCCGGGCGGGGCGGGAGAAGCTGCCGGGGCCCGAGGCTCCCCGCCCGCCGGGCCCTCACCGGGGCAGCGGCCCGCTCGGCCATGGCCCCCCCGGGGAGGCGGGCGGGGCTTCTCCAGCGGGCCCGGCCCGGCCGAGCTCCGCTCCCGCTCCGGGCTGGGCAGGGTCCCGGCGCCGCCTCGCCACGGGCCGGCCCCGCTGCCGGGCGGAGCAGAGCGAGCGCAGCCGGGAGGGGGGAGGGAGCCGCGGCCTGGCTGCGGGGCGGAGCGGGGCGGCGGCAGGCGGGGCCGGGAGGCGGGAGCCGAGCTGTGCGGGACCAGTCTCCGCCCTGAGCGCGGCTCGGTCTCGGTGTGACAAACCCCGCAGCGGGGATCGGGGCTGGGAGCCGCTGGGTTCAGGCCCCTGGTGCGGCCCCCACGGGGCTGCAGCAGAAGCCCCCGGGGCTGGAGGGGGAAATTCCTGCGGGGCAGCCCCGCGCCTGGGCTCACGCTGCCTCTTCGGCACAGCGAGCTGGGAACCCGGCACCCCACCAGCTCAGCCCTGGGGCCGTGGTGCCAGGTCCGACTGGGGCTGGGCCAGCTGCCTCAGAGGGACTGAACAGACCCGGGCAATTAGCGAGGGCTCCCTCCTCTGTCAGCCACTCCCGGCTTCTGGCACTCAGAGGTTTGGGGCACCCAGAGTGTGGGGCTCCATCCCTACCCAGCCTGGCTAATAGCCATTGATAGACCCGTCCTCCATGAATGTCTCTAGTTCTTTTTTGAACTGTTCTAGTCTGGGCCTTCACAGCATCCTCAGGCAAGGAGTTCCACAGGTTGACTGTGCGCTGGGTGAAAAAATACTTCGTTTTGTTTTAATCCTGCTGCCTGTTCATTTCATTTGATGACCCCTAGTTCTTGTGTTGTGGGAAGGAGTAATAACGCTTCCTTATTTACTTACATATTCACTGTATGTTAGAGCCTCCCTTGTCTACCACGTCCCCCACTGTAAGCTCCTGGGAGGCAGACACCTGGGAAGTGCCTAGCTCACTTGTGGACATGGTTTTCCCAGCTGCCTGCAAGAGCCCAGATTGTGATGCTGCGTAGCAATGCAGTGACAACACAAAACACACTGCTAGGTGCTAGACACACTGCTGAGCCACACCCCGACAGCGCTGCACTGTGACATAGCAGGCTAAAGGTGGTGTCTGTTTCCTGCCCTCTGAAACACGGCATCTAAAAAAGGCTGGGCTGAGATCCAGCCGCCCACTCCGGAGCGTGTTACCGCACACGAACAGGAGCAAGTAACCACCGCAGGGTAGAAAAATAGGTTCTCCTTGGAAGTGCTCCCCTACCATGATCACATCCTCCTGGACAGACGATCACAACCTCTGCCCTTTGCTCCTACATTCCCGCGTTTCCTCCTGGGTGCTGCACCCAGACTCGTGGATGCTTTGGGCGGGAACAGCCCCTTCTCTTGGCTAGGGTTCCAGTTACAAGAAGGCCTCAACCCACCCAACCTCCATTTTTGTGGGTGCAAAGTGGATCCAGTTCCCACTCCTGTCCTGGCACTAATAGGGGCCATCGATACCTGTTTCAGATGTCCACAGACCGTGGGCCACAGAATTCAGAGGGGTTCCACCTGCATATGGCAGGGCTGGAGTTTGTCTGAGTAGCTGCAGCAAACTGTACACTCCCCCCTCCGTTATTTAGAGACCAAACCACTTTTCTCCCCTCTGCCACAGGAGGACAGAAAGGAGCCAAGGCCCACAGAATTCACTTGTACAATTTTATTTACAGACTTTAGAAAACCCCCATTTCTACCAAGCTGCTCTTTACATGTTTCTGGAGCAGACAGGTTTACAGCAGCCCTTTGACCCTGGAAATCATGGGAAGGGGATTCTCTTCCCCTGGCCCCTCCTGAAAAGGAAACCCCAGTGTATTTGGGGTGTCAGAGTGTCAGTTCGCCTCTCAATTGGAACTAAAGAAAAACCTCAGCAGCCCAGATCTGTGATGCACAATAAATACCGTGACATGTGAGCCAAGGCAGAAAAGGAGAAGCCCACACAGGGCTGGTAACAGGCTGAGCTGGGGAAGTCAGAGAAGACAGGCAGCCAAACGGAGCATTTTGAAAGTAATTTACCCCCCAACCCCCAGTTTATTTTGACATTTCGCTGTGTATGTTTCCACTTCCCTTGAGCAGGCAGGAACGTGGACTAGAACCAGCAGCATCAAGGATTTATCTCAATCCAAACCTAACGTTCTAGAGACGAGTTAAGCTCCAAGCCCCTGGCTGGGATTTTCTTAAGGCACCTAAAGGGAGCCTGGTGTCCAGCTCCCATTGACTCTGAATGGAATTTAGGCACCTAATTCCCAAAGGCTGTTCTGAAAATCCCAACCTAGCTGTCCTCACTGGAGAACCGTCCATGAGTGCAGCTCAGGGCCTGTGTCCCCCCTGCCTTGCACCCTCTGCTCAGTGACGCTGGCCCTGCAGCAAGCTGATCTGGAAGCGTTCTGCACCCACTTTGCACGGGGGGAAAGACTGCACAGGGTGCAGGGCAGCGGAGAACTACGCCCTCTGAGTCCTTCCAGCGCCAAGAGTTAAATTCCTGGGCTGTTTCCAAGTCGGTAACAGCTTCAATATTTCTACCGTCAAACCAGAACAGCTGAGCGACCTGTTCTGCTTCAGATCAGAGGGGCCCAGGTTTGATTCCCTGCTGCAGACCCAGGGCCCGTCCTGCTGGGACTCTCAGCAGGCAATGGGGAGATGCTCATACGGGAGCTTTTCCCACACTCGGTGCACGCACGTGGTTGCTCTCCACTGTCTGTGATCTCGTGTCTCAATGACATCGGAGCAGCCAATTAGCTGGGAACGGGGTGGACTGGTCACAAGGGACCTGGCCAAGTGACGTTATCAGACGTTGTTGGAGCCCGTTGGTCAGACCGTCCAGTTACCAACAGGCAGAGCGTGCGACCCAGATCCCCACTGGAGCCACCCCAGAACGGAAGGGCCTGTTGGGGGCGCTGGTGTGGTCACCATACATGCTGGGCCTGGCATCCACACGCCCCAAATCCCCAGCCTGGGGGACGGGCAGAGGTGTGGAGGGCTCACGGCACTCAGGGCAGAGTGGGGAGAGCTGGAGCACCAGCCACTTTGGCCGAGGCCCCTGTACAGGTTTGGGTGGCCAAGGTGCCACGGGAGCCAGGCGCACAAGGTGAGAGCTCCCCCGTGCCCGGGGATTCTCAGCTGCCCGACCTGGCTGCTTTCTGCCCCCCTTGTGCCACCCGAACACAGGGGGGGCGCAAAGGGACCCGAACGCACTGGCCCAGCTGGCTCGTGGGGTGCGACCGAGGCTGTTCCCACAGCGAGCGACGCCTCCTGCCTGGATTCTCAGTGTCCGTTTAACCTTCCCCGTGCCCAGGAGTGGTGGCTGCTCCTCCCAGCGGGTGCTGGCCCCAGCAGTGCTCTGACCCAGCACATCCCCCCCATGAGCTGGGGGAAGCCCCGTTCCCTACACTCTGCACAGATGGTTTCTCTGCAGGGCTCGGGTGGGCAGCAAACCCCTCCCCAGGGACTCTCTTCCTGGAGGGTCTCTGCCTCGCCTGGCCCAGGCCCGGCTGGCACACGGGTGGGATGTAAGACGTGTCACGTGGGCACAATAGGGGGTTGGCTCGCCAAGCCCAGCTCAGGCCAGTGCAGCCTGAGAGGTCCCGGCTCCCTGCTGCCAGCCCTGTGGTGCCCTCAGCAGCCTCGTGCAGGAGACGAGTCCTCTGGTGCTCTGCCGGGCTGTCCTGGTGGGCAAAGCTCTTGGAGGGACCCACTGGTGCATGGCCAGGTGGCACAGGTGGGCGAAGCTCCTCCAGCCCTGTGGGGCAGCCCCCCATGGTGTGCACCCACCGGTGCTGCGTTTACTCCTCGGGGACAAAGCCCTGGCCACAGGCAGCGCACACGGACTTGTGCTCTCAGAGGTGGGTCTTCTGGTGAGCCAGGAGCGTGTCCCGCTGGCTGAAGGCCTTGCCGCAGGCGGGGCAGGAGAAGGGCGGCTCGGCCACGTGCGGCTCGTGGGGGAAGAGCAGGGGCCGCTTCTTGCGGAAGCGCTGCCGGCACTCGGCGCAGGTGAAGGGCAGCTTGCCCGGGGGCATGTGCTGGTGCTGGAGGCAGCACTGAATCCGGCCGACGCGCTTGCCGCACTCCCTGCACTTGGCCGGCTTCTCCGCCAACAGGCTCTTCTGGGGGCTGAGCAGCGACTGCTTCTGCCCCAAGCACTTCCCACGCTCGGGACACGGGCCGGGCCGCTCACCCCCCACGGCTCTCTGCTGGCCCCCGGCTGCTGTGAGCTCCCCCGTGCCCCTCTTGCCCTGAGCCGACCTCCCCAGGATGCTTCTCTGCCGAGCCGCAGGGCCCTCGCGGAGGCTCTGGACCACGGTCCCTTTGGACGTTGCACAAACCGCCCCGGGGGGGCCTGGGTCCTCGCCCTCCTCCGCACGATGCTCCTCCGCACGTTGGAGCAGGATCTCGTCACCTGCCGGGGCAGAAGAAAGCAGCCGTTATTCATGTCACCGGCCGGGCAGGGAGGGAGCGAATCCTGCGATTCAGGGGCTCCTGCTTTGGAGTCAAGGCCCATGAAGCTGGCCGTGGTGAGCAAGCTGGGACACTCAGCGAGACGCTGGTTTACCGGACCGAGCTCTGCAAATCCTTTGCTCCCCTAGAGAAGGGCAGAGGGGAAGTTCTCCCCATCTCACCATCTGAGGTGCTGGGGTCGGACCTGGGCCTTGAGCTCACCAGCGATGAGGCTGCTTTGAGCTACTCTGGCCTTGCACAGCAGCCGCACGTGGCCTGCTGGGAATTCCCCAGGTGGAGTAACGCTGGCAGGGCCAGGCCTACGCCCCCAGCCGAGGGGCCGTGCTGGCGGGGGATGGGAGGGGCCCTATGAGCCCGGCGGCCCGTGTGCAGCCGCAATGCGCTGGAAGTTGGCTCTGACCAGCTCCTTTAGCCACTCACTGGTTCCGAGCTGTCGCTCCCCAATACTCACCTGCGCTGGGCTCTCCAGGGAGCCCCCTTTGCTCCAACGCCGGCAGAGTCCCAGCACCCGGCTCTGGCTCCGGCTCCGGTTTAACCCAGGGGGAACGGGCAGGCGCAGGAGCAGGAGATTCTGTGCACAGGGAAGAGCAGGCTGGGAATTAGCAGACGGTTTCTTACCATCGGGACAGACGTCCTGGAAGGGGCTCCCGACAGAAGTGGAGGGTTTGAAGGTGGAGCTTGTACGTTTCTGAGCGGGTCGGGTTAGTCTATCCAGGGTTTGACTACAGAAAAGCTGGTTTGGCAGGTTCTGTAGCGGGCAGGCACTTCTCAGCTGTGGGAAGGCGTGAAAGGAGGAGTCCAGCCAGCTGTGCCTGGCACCAGGGGACGCTTTGCTGGAAATACTAAACCGGAACCTTTGCTGATGAAGTCAGAAGGAAAATTCCTTGCCCGACTGGCACAGGCCAGAGAAAGGACAACTCTAAACTGCCTAATCCCTGGCTTTTGGCGAGCTCACGGCCAGCAACAGGACATCACTTGTGTGTGAAAGGCTGAGCTTCTGTAGGGGCCATGAGCGTGTCCGCCTGTCCAAGCGGGAGCCAGCCAGCGTGGGTTTGAGCACCCCCCCACCGGGCCTACTCCTTTTTGGGAGTCTCCTTCATCAACATCTGCACAGGCTTAGCAAGGTTCGTCACTCTCTGGATGTGACAACTCCTGACTAGTGGGGCTTTTAGGCATGTTTGGAGCAACTGCACACATTCTGCTTGGATTTAATACAGATTTTCATGGCTAAATTAATATCTGGTGCCACCCTGGAAAATCAGGGCTATAAACAAACTTCCAGCAATTGGTTCCATGCTGGGGTGGCCTGCGATAGTGGGGACTGGACTCCGGGTCCCAGAGGTCCCTTCCACTCCTGGGGGATTAGGCTCCAGTTTGGCTTCTACTCCCACTTTCCTCTGAGTTGGGGGTTTAAAGCTGGCGCTGGCTCTTGCTGGAGGAGAGACGACACCTCTTTTGAATGGCTACAAAGGTGCTGGTGAGGCGCACGAGGAAGCAGAAAACGAGGGGATAAAACCAGTGGTCAGACCACCCAAAGAGGGAGAGGAGGGGGGGCTCTGGGGGGTGGCAGGGCCGGGGGTGCGACCGGCTGGCTTGCGACCTGTAAACTAACAACACGTTAGAGAAGTTGAGCCCGGACGAGCAGGAATGGTAAAACGGCCCGGCTGGATTCCCCGCTCGTCCCCTCACGCCCTGTGCCCACGGCTCTCGGCTGCTACTCACCAGGGCTGGGGCCTGCAGGGGTTCTGCCTTCTCCACAGACCGGCGGATCCTGCGCACACGGCTCATCCTCTCGTTTAACCCAGGACGCGGCATCGGGGGGGACAACCTGAAACTCTGTTCAGGGCAAAGAGGATCACACCATGTTCCCCGCTCTCGGCCGGAGCCGAACACCGATCTCAGGCCCCACCACCTTCACTTTGGACCCCTCCTCCGCTCCACGACAAGTTTGTGCGGCTCCGCTGAACGGCCAGAACACTACGGGACCCCCCGCCCTGCTGGGCTTAATGAACCCAGAGCACCTGCACTAACGGCCAGACGGGTCAGGCTCCCACGCTGGAGGCAGGGGAGCGAGACAGCATCCTCTCGGCACGCAGGGCAGGTCCCGTCCCAGCTCCTGAGCAGAGGGGCTGCTCCCTGCCAGCACCCCCGGGGCACTGCCAGCCCCACACGGGGCGAGGCGACGGCAGGGTGTTGCTGCTGAAAGGCAGGGGGACAAGGCAGAAGTCGGGTCCAGCAGTGCAGACGTGGGTGACTGGCTGCCCAGAGGGTAAGAAAACTGCTGCTGGTCCCTGGAGACGGCTGGGTGCAGACGTAAGAGCTCCGGTTTGATTACTGCACTCACCAGCTCCAAGATGGCAAAATCCGTTACTCACCAGAGCAGGGGCTTCCACTGATTTCGTTTTCCCCAGAGTCCGCTTGGCCCCCGCAGCCCGGATCCTCCTCCTGGTTAATCCACAATGAAATGGCTGGTGCAGAGACGGGGGATTCTGTTCACAGGAAAGAGAAGGGCTCAGATTTCAGAGGGGCCTAGGGGAGTTGGGCACCCAGTTCCCATGGACGGTCAGTGGGAGCCCGAAGTCGCTAGGCTGCTTGGCCAATCCCAGCCTAGGGTATTAAGGGTACGTCGACTTGCGAGCTGGATGTGTAGCCGTGGCGGTGGGAGGGGCTGGCTGCCCCAGGTCCATCCGTCACGGCTCAGATGAGATCGTACGTGGGGCAGCTAGTCCCTCCCGCCGCACCCCCACGGCTACACGTCTCGTTAGCCTGCTCCTTTGATCAGAACTCCCGTGGGTCCGGCTCCTTGGCTGGCCCTTCCCCCTTCCAGCCTGAACGCAGACACACCCTGCGTGATTCTCCTCCCCGCTGAGAGCTGGGCCAAGGAGCTTCACACCCATCTCCGCCCAGCACCGGTTTTCAGAGGGGGCCCGCTCTGAACAGACGCTAGCGCAGCTCTGAGGGGAGGGGAACTGGAGGGCTGCAGACGGGTTTGATGCCAGAAGGGATAGGACGGGGGTGGGGAGGTGTGGGGAGGTGAGGGGGGGTGGGGGAGAGCTGCGGATGGCACTCGCCGGGGACAAGGACAACAGAAATCCACGGATGGGAGGAGCAGCCCGTTCTGAGAGCTGGCTGGAATTTCAGCTTCCCTTTGCTCGAGTGGTTCCCCCGGGGGCTGGCGAGCCCGGCCGGTCTCAGAGCCCGTTCAGGACACGGGACATTCTGCAGCACACAGGCTGCCAGGGTTAAACTGTGTAACTGCCCCTGGGCCGTTCAGGGCTTTGGGTTCTCAAAGGAGCTTTTCCCACTTGCCCCTTCCAGAGAGGCCTTGTCTCTTCTCCCTGCCCTGCCTAACCTGGGGGGCAGCCAGGGGATGTCCCGAGTCACAGGGTGTCTGGACACAGGTGAGCAAACCAAACTAGGGGGACGGGGGAGGAAGCGGTTGCAAGATCCTGATCCGGATTTGGGGCTTCATCCCATCGCTGCTTTTACCCGCTGGCTGGGATTCGATTAAAAAAGCAAAGAACGGGAATAACACACACAGGACGCTCAACCCCCTGGTGCAATCTCAGGGATTCGGGGAAGCAACGTCCATTTCGCCCGAATTCCCCCAAACGTTCTCCTGTCCCTGGCACAAGTGTCGGATTGAAAGGGAGGGAATGAAAGAGCTCGTGAAGCTTTCACTGGATAGAGCCATTTAACGTCACTCCTGTGCACGTTCGCCAGGCAGTCACACCTCCAGCAACGGGAACGCCCCGGCAGCCAGTGGAACCCAGCTGAAGCGAGAGGCCTCAGGGCTCATTTCTGAGCGGTTTCAATGTACCTGGGCCGGGGTCTGCAGGGATCTCGCTCTCCTCTGAACGACCCTGATCCCCCACACACGGCTCCTCCCCTCGTTCAATCCGGGACAGAAGGTCAGGTTTGGAAATGGCGTAATCTGCAGATGGAGAGAGACGCTCCAGTGTTTGAGTCACACAGCAGGATACTCATTACAGATCATCATCAATGGTTTGAAATACCCAACCCCCGAGTGCTGGGGTGACAGGCGAGGTGAAGAGACGCTGCACAGTTACAGGGATGCCCTGCACCGGGGCGGGCGCTGTTCCTCTGAGGGGTGGGGCTCTCTGAGTCTTCCTAAGGGAAGGGGCTGCCATGGGCACAGCAAGTATTAATCCACGTGCCTATTTATTAAGCACCAAGAAGCTGAGCAGGGAGCCAGGCACAGAGGGGCAGCAGGGTTCCTTTGGACACTATTTATACTACAATACAACCGCGCCCGGGAGCCGGGAGGCGCCAGGGCTGCTCTCCGACACCCAACGTACAGTCACGTCCTGAAATTCCAGGTGCAGGATCTTAGCCAAGGAAAACTTGGGGTGAAGTGGGCAGTGCATTTTGGGTATCGAGTTTGCTGTCCACTGTCAACCCTTGGGATTATTCCCTTCCTTCCTCCTAATTACATGATGTATCTTGGGGATGGAAATATTGGTTAAAAAAGTGACAGTCCCCGCCCCTGCCGTCCTGACACGCAGCCGCTGGGGTTAACGGTTAACTTGGGTTAACCAGTGAGCCTAATGCTTACTGGTTAACCAGTTAACCTTTTACATCCCTAATGCATCAGGCTTTTCCTCTCTTCAGCTGCTTTTCGGACGCTCCAGTTTTCTGTCCACTAGGAAACGTTACAACTTGCGATTCCGCACTGGTGGTGCTGACTGGAGGCTGCGGAACGAAGTGGAACCAACTCATTTCGTTGGAGGATCCAGAGGGGTTCAGGGGGTGGGTTCCCGTTACAACGTGACCAGGTGAACTCAGCCCGGCTCTGCAGCAGCAGGACAATGGGCAGGTGACAGGAGACGGCTCAGAGACCTGGCACAAGGGCAGCCTGGCTCATGGGAGCCCTGGCGCTGGCCAGTCTGAACGCTCGTAACCGCTGCCCCCTGCGCTGCCCCAGGCGTGTTCCAGCTGGCTAATAACCCCGCTCGAGTGCCTGGCAGCCACTCACTGAATAACAGGTCCATGTACACTCCCTTCCCTGGGCCTGTCTACACTCCCTTCGCTCAGGGCACTGCCACTTTCCCCAATGGCTGTTGGGGGACAGGGGAGATTTAGACCTGCCCTCTACCCCAGGTCCTAGCCCAGGGACCCTCTAAGCATCAGCCACATCCCTTTAACTACCTGCATTTGCCTGGGCCACCTCTCCGTAGCCTGCCTTAATTGTCCTGGTAGCCAGCCAGCAGCAATTCCCTCATTCTCTGGTACCCGCCAGCAACTACCTGCCTCAGCCCCTGCAGCCAGCCAGGAGCACCTCTTGTTCTCCTGGTCCCTGCAAGCAGACT
Organism: Mauremys reevesii; assembly: GCF_016161935.1. Lineage (NCBI taxonomy): Eukaryota > Metazoa > Chordata > Testudines > Geoemydidae > Mauremys > Mauremys reevesii. The sequence goes on from NW_024100727.1 coordinate 947,716, forward strand.
TCCCAGTGCTCAGTCCTGCCTGCAGTGAGCTGTCCATGGTCCTGCTGCTCTTCCCGCCAGCCAGGAACCCAGAGTTTCCTCTTCCAGCTCCAGGCAGCAACTGACAGCACTTCCTCTGCTGCTCTCTTTTATATGGCCCTTCAGGCCCCTGATTGGCTGCTCCAACAGCCCTCTGATTGGCTGCTTCCCGTGCAGCCACTCTAGGCTGCAGGGGGCCTCCAGATCTAGTTCACCCTGTTACAGATACCCACACACACCAGCACTGAATTTGATCCACTATCTAGAGTTGGAACTGGATGGTCCATACAATTAGTGACAGGGCATGGAATCTCTCTCCTAGGTGACTGGTTCAAATCCAGCTCAGGTCAGTGGGGAACACAAGCCATTACCCTCTGGCGGCTGGTTGGAAAGTACCTGAGTAATGCGACTTGGGTCTCCATGCAGCCGAATCACAGAAACCACCTTCTCAGTTAGAACTAGTAACTGGCCGTTCTAGCCGACAGGCCAAGGAGGGAGTGGGAATGAAGTTCATAGATGAAATGGCGAGACCTCCAGTGCTACCAGCTACACCATGTCACTATGTTCACTTGGGACTGCAAAGGTTTCCATTAGCTCAAATACAACTTCTGCCTTCAGTCAGGAGATCTGACATTAACGCAACAGTGCCAGAGTCTCTGTGCATGTATAGAATATGCACAACTCAATACACCCACCATCTAGGCTACATGTAGAAAGCACTGGAGGTGGAGCAATAAGGAACAGCACCGTGTATTTTAATCTCTTTTTAAAAAGCACCATCAGTCAAAGACGCACAGTACAAGATTTTACCTACTGATCAACTAGGAATCAAAAGAACTGGAGAATAAACTTGAGCTGGAGCCAACTCTACCTTCAGTGATCTCACAGCTTCTCGTAAGCGAGTGAAGAAAAAAGAATTACCCAGGGAGATCAGGGCCTCATAATTCCCCTTCATCATGTTCTTGTAAAGCTCCTTCTGCCATTCCTCTAAGCTCCCCCACTCCTGCTCGTTGAAATAGACGGAGACGTCGTCGAACGTCACCGGCACCTGGAATCACAAGTGTTGCACACTCAGTACCTCCTGGGTCAATCCCTCCTGTCATATGAATCAGCAGAGATGGGGAGGATCAATGTCACCTGGCTATTATTGGGGAAATTGTTAGAAATGGGTTTTATGTAGAAACACCCCAGACATCACAGCTAGAGCTACACGACGCTATGCTGCCCCCACCCCCGCACCGGCAAAGCTGGAAAGGAAAAGCTGAATTTGGTCAGGTGGAGGGTAGAGCAGAGACTGCTTCCAGCTCTCCATCAATGCAAGCTGCGGCTCTCCCCCAGGATCAGTGCTGGAGCTTCCATCCTGCCCTCCAGGTACCAGGCAGCACAGCTCAAATGCTGCTAGGGACTCCACGTCTGCAGCTGCACCCAGCTCCCCCTTTCACAGGGGTGACCCTTCCCAGGCCCTCGGCAGGTTTCAGGAACTGGGACGATGCTACTGTAGAAGCAGTATTCTCTGAGTACTGATCCAAAGGGGATCATCTGGCCCCAGCAATTAACTGAGCTAGGAGGTCCCTGTGGAGAGACTCTTTGTTCAGGTTTTGCCTACAGAATTTGTTCTCCGAAGCTGCAAATACTGAGCAACATTTGAACTTAACCAAGGTTCCTGTTACCACCATATGTTAGCACTCCACAGTCTGATGTGTGTAGCCTCACAATAGGCCTGTGAGGCAGGGCAGTGCTGTTCTGCCCATTGTACAGATGGGGAACTGAGGCACACACAGGCTAAGTGACTTGCCCCAGGACACATAAGAAGCCTGGGACTGAGCCCAGGTCTCCTGAGTCCCAGCTCAGTGCCCTATCCCCTAGGCCGTCCTTCCTCCCCTGCAGACATCTGAACACTGCACTCTGATACGGAGCCTGAGCGCTGATAGCTGTGCGCTGCCGCCACGGAGTAACAGCAGGGAGGGAATGGGCCCAGCACAGCCCCGGTGTTCCTAACCAGTGTGATTTTAGGCACCGTCACACAGGTTGGCAGCCAGATCGTATCACTCCCTTTATCCAAACCACTTTAGGCTGGTGAATAAGGAACAGCCAACGCAGCGTCAGAGCAGCATGTCACAACACAATTCACCTGTGCGCTACTGTAGCACGTTTCTGTAACTTGGTTAGAACGTACCCTGGTCCTCCCAGAAGAGAGAGGAGCAACCACGCTACAGAGCATGGCCCTGACTGGGGAAACCTTGCTGTAGACATAGGCGCCAACTCCGTGGGTGCTCCAGGGCTGGAGCACCCACAGAAAAAAATTGGTGGTGCTCCGTGGCCCTGCCTCGCCCCCCTGCTCCAGCTCACCTCCGCCTCCTCCGCGAGCGTGCCGCCGCGTCCTGCTTCTCCCCCCTCCCTCCCAGCGCTTGCGCCATGAAACAGCTGATTCGTGGGGCAGGGAGGGAGGGGGAAAAGGGGGAACGCAGCACGCTGGGGGAAGAGGCAGGGCCGGGATTTGGGGAAGGGACCCAATAGAGCGGGGGTCCCCATCACGGTGCCCACAGGCACCACGGCGCCCACCGGGGCGTCTAAGGACACCCGCGTAGTGGCTGGCGGATGAGCATCCGCCGAAACGCCGCTGACAAGCTATGTCATCCCGAGGCGTCGCTGCTGAAATGCTGCCATTTTTGGGGGGAATTTCAGCCGCGACACCTCTGGATGCTGCTGCTTGTCAGCAGTATTTCGGCGGCGACAGCGCCTATTGATGTTGCGGTATTTCGACGGCGACGCCTATTGACGTTGCTGCTTGTCAGCGGCATTTCGGCAGATGCTCGTCTGCCACCCGGGTCCTCCGTGGCTCGTCGTCTGGCCCCGCCCAGCCAAAATCGGTGGGGGCCCACTGCATCAGGGGCAGGGAGGGGGCAGAATTAGGGCGGGGACTTTGGGGACGGGGCCAGCTGTGGGTGGAGTCAGGGCGGGGCCAGTGGTGGAGAAAGGGGTAGGGGGGCACGGGCACCCACTGGCACCGGAGAAAGTTGGCGCCTATGGCTGTAGAGATGGAATGTCAACGGGAAAAGAAATTTTTCAATAGACTGACGAGAGAAAGAGGCCACAATTTTCAAAAGTGGATGTCTAAAGCAAGGCCTGGTCTACACCTAAAACTTAGGTCGATCTAACTTAGGTCACTCAGGGCTGTGAAAAATTCACACACCCGAAAGAGGTCGTTAACCCGACCTCTAAGCCCCAGAATTCTTCTGTCAATTTAGCCACCACCTCTTGGAGAGGTGGATTACTACAGTGATGGACAAACCCCTGCCGTTGCAGTAATGAGCGTCTGTAACACAGTAACAGTTCCAGGATACACATACCCATCGGTTCAGACATTCACCCTGTTATGCCAAGAGGTATGGTGACTGCAGAGGTCACCAACCTCTGACACTGGATGTAAACGCTTCTTTCAATTAACATAATCATTGGGGGAAATTAATCCCAAAATCTCCACCTAAGACAAAAGGTGTTGCGAACCTGTGGGAGGAGGGGCACATGCGAGCGTGTAACACACAGAAGTGATGACACTGAGGAGGGAGAAAGCCAGCAAGTAGCAGCCTGGGTGTTGGAAACACGGGTTGGTACTGGACCCCAGAAAAGCCTAGAGAGATTTTGGCTTTGGTGCTGGCTACAGAAGCTTGGGGCTATAAGCTACGACACACTCTTTTAGCCTTTTGTTCCTCTCCTGTGTTGGTAGAAGCAGGACTTTGTACCTTCCTTGTAAATAAACAGCATTCCAACAAAGAAGGTACCATCAATATCGAATTCCAGCGGGAACACCCCCAGGGCCCTGCACTCTGACTAGCCGCTCAGGTCACAAAGGGCAATAGTTAGGCAATGAATAAATACCCCGATTTTCCAGAGTGCCGAGCACACGGCAACACCCGCGGACTCCAACGGGAGCGGCTGGGTGCTCAGCACTTGGAGAATCAGGCCACTTATTCATTGCCTAAATACAAAGGTAGGAACCCAGCTTTAGGCGCCGACTCTTGAAAATCTCCGCACGTGATTTAGTTCTGCCCCTCCGCAACAGCTGGGATATCGTTACCTTGGGGACCTCCCCCCTACTGCCTGGGGGGAGTCTCAGGATCCAGAAGTTCCTGTTCTTCAGTAGGTTCTCCATGTTCTCCAGCCTCCTCTGCAGCCGTCCATACCCCTGGATCAGAGTTCCCAGCGCCGCCCACTTACTCTCCAGCTGGCTTTCAAATTGCATCACTGTTTTCTCACAATCGACTAATTTCTTCTCTGCTGTTCCCACTCTGCTCTCCAGAGTCAGCAACCGTGTGGCATGGGACTCCACCGTCCTGTCCACAGCTTGGATTGCAGCTACTGCGGGCCACATGGAAAGCTCTGCCGGTTGCAGCCGGCTCTCTCTCGCAGACGTCTGTCTGGGGTCAGAGCGGGATTGGAACGGCATCGAGCGCTTTGAGTCCGGGGCCCACTCTGGAGCCTGTTTGAAAGGACAGAAACGTAAGTGGAGCCAGGGGCTCGTTATTCCACAAACAAACCTCCACTTAAAAGGGACTGACGCTGAGCAGGAGTGAGATGCCCCAGAGAACCAGCCCTGAAAAGCCAGGAAAGGCCAACGGCCTCCTCTGAATCTGCCGTCCACAGAGCACGTCCGCTAAGCGCCCAGCTCTGCGTCAGCAGACGGGATTCCCCTGTGGAGACGCACAACACATTCCTCCCACCCAGAACAACGCAAACCCTTCCCCGCCACCTCCACGGCTACTGTGACACGTGCGCACAGGACCAGCGGGGGAGGGGGTGGGACACAAGGTTGCCGTTAAGGACGTGCTAGGAACGCGGTGCACGAAGAGCATTTCCGGGTCACTGGCGGGAGCAGCAAGTTCCTTGGCACGATGCCGAGTCTCTCGCTGTCTGTGGGAAGCTGCAGTGTGTGCGGTGAAGGGAGCCTCAGACTCTGTCATATCCTTGCTCCTTATGATTTCCCTCGGGGGGGCGGGAGGGGTCACACCTACCCAGTCAGTGGGCATATGGGGGGGGGGGGGTTCCAGCAGGGGAGAAGGAAAGAACAGGGTGACTGGAGCTGGGGGAATCTAACTGGGTGGATGGGGGAGCTGATAGAACTGGCCGTACTCTCCCTAAATCCAGCCCAACTGGGCCTGAAGGGTGGGGGAGGGGGCGCGGAGGGGCTGAGCACCGCCCCAAGCCCTTGCGGCCAGGGAGAGATGGCCAGAGCAGCGCTTCCCAGCCTCTTTGGCCCAGGACCCACTGGTAAAAGCTGAGGGTTTGTCACAGCCCAGTAAATACCCCCCCCCCGGGGGGGGAGATGGGTGTTGAGAACTGACCCAGGAAGGGGGCTCAGGGCCAGTGCGTGGGTGTGCAGAGCCCACCCCACGCTCACCCTGCAGCAGCAGCTCCTGTCCTGCTCAGCTCCCTGCTCCCAGGTCGCAGCACCACCCAGGTCTGGCCCTGCCCCACTAATGGGGACCAGCTGCTTCCCATCTGTGCGAGTGGCCTTGTGACCGGGCACATGGGTTGCCACATCACTCACTCCGCTCTGGCTTGGCCGGCCCCGTTGTCACGATGGAGGGGCGGCACCGTGACCCCGAAGATCACAGTGCCCGGAGCGGGGAGTCAAGCCCAGCCTGCCTCACGAGACTGGAGCTGCAGGAGCCGCCACGTGGCCCTTTGAAACGTGCTGGCGCTCCCGCTTTGGGTCACGGCCCACAGGCTGAGAACCCCTGGACCAGAGCATTGCCCGCTAACGCTCCAGCTCTGTGCGCTAGGTCACATCTCTCTGCTGGGCTCGGCTGTACTGGACTTCCAGTCCCAAGCTCTGCTTCCACGCACCAGGGCTGGCGGGGATCTGGGTCCCCTGGTAACGCTATGAATCGGCCCAGTTCCAGCTGCCTCTCCTGACTGAAACGGGCCCTGTCAGGATTTCTATCCTAAATAATCCACCTGAGACCTTCCTGCTGCTGCCTGAAATCATCCCCACCCACCCAGGGCCGTGCAGCCAAGCCAGAGGCAATGCTTACACTCTGAAGGCCGGATCCTGGGAAGAGCTGAGCACCTGAAAGGTGGAGCTTTGTCAGTACTTCTTAGGAGATGTGCGGCACCTTGCTGCACGATCAGGTCTTGCCATATGACACAGCACAACGAGTACTTGGAATTGAGTGTGTCTTGTGGTAATGGCTAAGAGACCCAGACATGGGCCAGACCCCTCTGTGCCCGGTGCTGTTCAAACACAATATGATCAAACTGTTCTGTGTTTGCAGGGAGCCTGGCACAGAGGGGTCCGGGGCCCTGACGGGGGCTCTCAGCCATTATCACAAGACACACAAATAATATTTGCAATTAATGTTATCTGCTTTGTCCTCCCTTCCCCACCTGCCCCCCCCCCCCCGCTCACTCCCCCTCCAAATACTTGTTACTCTGTGGGAAGAGGTGCTATAGGACTGGGGCCCTAAGAAACAGAACAGGGGTCATCAAACTGGGGTTTGCGACTCCTCAGGGGGTCGCCAGGTTATTACGTGGGGGGTTGCCAGCTGTCAGCCTCTACCCCAAACCCTGCTTTGCCTCCAGCATTGATAATGGTGTTAAATATATAAAAAAGTGTTTTTAATTTATAAGGGGGGGTCGCACTTGTTGGTGTCATTAGGCATGACACTAGGTAACTCAGGAGGGTGGAAAACCACAGTGTCAGTGAAGCCTTTCTGTAGTAGGCCTGAATGAACTAAAGTCACTCCATGTCTGACCAAAGCTCTCCCATGTTTGAACTTTAATCGACCTAACAGGCCAGCAACAGAGAATGGTTATCGGTTGCAACACCTGTACCAGAAGGTAATAATGCTTGCTCCTGGCTAAGGGGCAAAATAACAGATCAAAGAGAGCAGGACAAGATAACAGTTCACAGAAGAGTTACTAACAAGCTAAATTGTTTTTTTGCCAAGTATGACTTAACTGCTTAATGTAATTGCTATTGCAAAGTGTATCTGCTGCATAGGAATGAAAGGTGGGGAGGGGGGGGGGATAGAAGAGGCTTAGTTAAAGTTATGTATAAAAAAGAGAAAAGCTGCTTGTAGCTGGATGCTTGATCTGAGACAAGTCTGTCTCCTGGCACCGCTTTGAGATCTCAAATAAACTTTGTCTGCTTCTCCACCTTGGTGTGTTTATTGGAGCGAAGCACACCGGGCAACGAACCGCTGTTGCTGCCTCGGGCACTCTGTGCCGGCAACACACTCAGAGGCTTGCTGGGTGAAAGGGGTCACCAGTGCGAAAGTTTGAGAACCACTGAAGCAGAGTAGCCCTAGCTCAGGGATGAGCAGTTTTAACCCCCATCCACTGCTCTCTGCCCTGCTGCCATTAAACACACACCCCCCCCCATTGCCACCAGGCTCCGGCAGCCTGGACTGACACCCACGGAGCAGACTTCTCAGCAGCCTGGACTGACTCCCCAGGCCTCAGTGTGGGGGGGCCTGAATGGAGAGACCTGACCCCCTTTCCAGGGGTGCCTGACACTGGGCCCCAAACACTGAGGCGCAGGAGGTCAGCAAAGGCCCCTGGCACCGCTGGGCTAGGGAACAGGGCGCGTCTCTCCAGCTCCAGCTGACAATCAGACCCCAAACTGCCAGGCCAGAGGGGCTGGAGAGAGTTTCCAACCCCTGCCCCTGACAGCAGGGTCCAGCCCCAGGGAATTCAGAGTTATGCTCCTCGAAGCACAAGACAGCACCAAAGCCAGGATTGGTTTAATATCCCCTCCCCGTTCAGACACCGTGGAGCTAGAGAGCATGCTGATAAAATTTGCAGATGACACCAGGCTAGGAGGAGCTGCAAGCACCTTGGAGGTCAAATTTAAAACAAACTGACCATGACAAATCAGAGAATGGGTCTGAATTCAACAAGATGAAATTCAATAGAGACAAGTGCAAAGCACTCCACTTAGGAAAGAAAAATCGAATGCACAGCTACAAAACGGGGACGGACTGGCTATGTGGCCGGGCTGCTGAAAAAGATCAGGGGGTTACAGCTGACCACAAACTGAACAGGAGTTGTCAGTGTGATGCAGCTGCAAAAAAGGCTAATGTGATTCTGGGGCGTGTTAACCTGAGTGTTGTAGGTAAAAGTGCTGGACACCGGGGAGCCCCAGGCAGGGGGAGCTCCCAGTTCAATTCTGGGCACCACAACTGGGGAAAGAGGTGGACAAAGTGGAAAGAGTCCAGAGGAAAGCGACAAAAACGATAAAAAGCCTGACCTGGGTGGGAGGAAGTGCTGGAAACACCGGGCAGTTTAGTGTCAAGGAAAGAGCCCCCAGGGGAGCCCTGCTACCCCCCCCCCCCCCAGCGGCGGGGCGCACAGGGGAGAACGGGCTTCTCTGCAGCCAGGGACACGGGGGGGGGGCGTATTTGAGAGCCTCACCCCGGGGCGCTGGCCCAGGCTCCCAAGGGGGCTGTGGGGTCCCCCGCACTGGAAACGTTTCAAACAAGTTGGACAAACTCCAGTCAGGGCTGGAGCAGGGTTACTGGGCCCGGCCTCAGCTCAGGGGCTGCACCCGACCCGCCCTGGGGCTCAGCCCCCGCCCGGCCCGGCAGCCCCGCGCTCCCCGCGGCTCCCCCGCCCGCCGGGCCCTCACCTGGGCAGCGGCCCGCTCGGCCATGGCCCCCCCGGGGAGGCGGGCGGGGCTTCTCCAGCGGGCCCGGCCCGGCCGAGCTCCGCTCCCGCTCCGGGCTGGGCAGGGTCCCGGCGCCGCCTCGCCACGGGCCGGCCCCGCTGCCGGGCGGAGCAGAGCGAGCGCAGCCGGGAGGAGGAGCCGCGGCCTGGCCCGGAGCGGCGGGAAGCCGAGTTTCCGCGCGGCCCGGGATGCTGCGTCCAGGCTCTGCCCCAGCCCGAGCTAGGCCCGCCCCGGCCGCGCGTGCCCGGAGCCCCGGCCCGCCCCTGGCCCAGCAGCCGGGGGAGGGGGTGGCGGCGGCACCGAGGGGCGGGTCGAGCTTTCTTCCCCTTGAGAAACAGGAGGAAACCCGGGCTCTGCATTCGCCTGATTTGCTTTTACCTGCAGCTGCCCGCCCTCGGGGGCCCTGTGTTAGCCCCAAGCCCCAGGCAGCTCCCCGCAGTGGGGCAGGGTGACCAGCTGTCCCTATTTTGGGGTCTTTTTCTTATATAGGCGCCAGTTTTTCACATTTGCTCTGGTCAGCCTAAGCGGCCTGAGGCGAGATCTGTTATTAAACTCGTAATAACAGACTATGCTTGATCTGCCAGGCAAAGCCCTGCGGCCCAGACTGACAGAAACCAAACTACCACCCGGTCATCAGCCGCTTGCACCGGCTCGGAGCCATTGCTCCAGGAGGGGAAAATCTCCCCCCTCCATCCATGGCCAGGCCCCTGAGCCATGGAGCTGGCCTGGAAATGAAGCTTCTCTTTGCTTCTGGGGAGAGACTCGCCCAGGGCCAGGAGCGGAAGCTGGCCCTGCGTGGGGAAGGAAAGGCACAGAGAGGATAACACCTGAAGAATAAGGCTCATTGGCCCCAACCGGGCAATATAATAAGGGAAATGAATATCTGAATGTTCATGTCCCAATGGCTCCCTCCAGCCCAGCTGCTAAACACTAACCCCAGTGCAGGCCTGTGTGGGGAGGGCCGACCCTAAGCCCAGTCAGTCACAGCCAGGCCCTAGGGCAGAATAATCATTCCCGCCACCCCCACTCCCCAAGCTGCCTGTGACTCAGGGCCCCCAGCAGTTGCGGAAACACAAATTCCCACTTGGTGAGGCTGGCAGCCTTAGCCAGTCACAACCATGGCTAGGATGCTGCACCAGGAAGCCAGATCCTGGCTCTGAGAGGGCTTCACATCCCCAACAAGCTATTTTCCAGCCTTCACTTGCCCCTCCCAGCATTTGTTTGACAGTCAAATAATAAATATAATAATAGGAGATATACCAATCTCCTAGAACTGGAAGGGACCTTGAAAGGTCATTGAGTGCAGCCCCCTGCCTTCACTAGCAGGACCAATTTTTGCCCCAGATTCTTAAGTAGCCCCCTCAAGGATTGAACTCATAACCCTAGGTTTAGCAGGCCAATGCTCAACCCACTGAGCTATCCTTCCTTCCCAAATGTTATGCTCCTGCTCTCACACTGATTTTATCCATCAACATGTGGCACACAAACATGCCTCCTTTTGGGCTGTGACTGTTACCAGCTAAGTAAAATTGCACCTGATCAGTGCTGGACGGAGGACCAGACCTCCAAGAAAAGGCAGGAGGCGGCTAGCATTTCAGCAATAGCACGTGTAGTTTTACTTGGGGTGCTGTATTCTCCCACCCACCCAGTACAAAGAGGTGGGATGATCTCCTAACAAGCAAATATGGACAAGCATGGCAAAGGATGGCCAGAGCGAGAGAAGACTGGAAGACGTGTTGTGATCGGCTCAGTTTCAACTGATGAAGGACTGACAGTCTACACTGTATTCTGTTCTATACAGGTTCTCGCCCCACACTCCTCCCCAGAGCACTGGGACACCTCCCGGCAAGGTCTAAAAACTGCCCCATGCACATAGGACATGGCTACGTGGCCCTGCAGGTCAGACGACCGGGGTGTATGCTGCAGAGTGCACTATAACGCTGCACTGCACCCGCCCTGTATAGATCCTGCCAGTGCAAACGAAAAAGGTCTCTCGTTCACATGACCAGAGATGGACTACATTAATGTGAACTAGGTCACTCTCCGTCCGCACTCACAGGATAATCACAAGGCAGCACTAGTTTACACCCCTGTAGTTCAAACTGCCGGGCCATGTAGACGAGCCTTTAGAGCAGAGGGTGGTGAGGTTTGTGATAGGCTTTAGCGCTGGCGAGAGTTCATTCCATAGGCTTGGGCTCTGTCTTTAGTTTATGTAATGATGGTGAGGCAAGATGGCCACCATGCTCCACGCCAGAGATGGCAGCATTTACATAGGGTACGTCCAGACTACCTGCCAGATCGGCGGGTAGCGATAGATCTATCGGGGATTGATATATCGTGTCTCATCTAGACACAATATATTGACCCCCGAACGCGCTCCCGTCGACTCCGGAACTCCACCAGGGCGAACGGCGGAAGCAGAGTCGACGGGGGAGCCGCGGCCGTCGATCCCGTGCCGTGAGGACAGGAGGTAAGTCGGAAGAAGATACGTCAACTTCAGCTATGCTATTCCCGGAGCTGAAGTTGCGTATCCTACATCGACAGCCCCCCAGTGTAGACCAGGCCATAGAGTATTAAATGACTCCTATACATGCACTATAAAACATAGAGGGAGCCTTTAAAAATCACTCTGAAATCACCAAGTGAACACCAAATATATGGAATTCCTTTATCATAATGATATCAAGTGTTTCAAAAGGAATGCTTTATAAATGTTACAGCACATTAACAAACATTTCACTGCAGGTTAATACTGCTAGCCCTGGCATACAGCTCACTGAAGGCAAGGTGAATGCAGTACCTGCAGGATCAGGCTCTCATTTCTTCTTCACTGGTTCCTTTTTCTGTGTTCACGAGGCTTTCATTGTAAAGAGATACCAGCCTATAAGTCTCCCCCCACTGCCAACACTTTCTCCACGGACTAGCCTGCTGGACTAGCCTCCAGCCCTCAGCTGATCCTGTTCTCCCAGGTGACATTTCAGAGTCCACTGGTGTCTAAAGTATTCGGAGCACTCAGGGACTCTCTCAAGTGGACCCGCCAATGCTCGCGGAGGTGCTGCTTCCGTGTGAAGTTTTTGACGCACTCCGTGCACTGGTAGGGGCGCTCCCCAGTGTGAACACGCTGGTGCCCCAGGAGATGGTGCTTCTGCGAGAAGCGTTTTGGGCACTGGGTGCAGTGATACGGCTTCTCGCCCGTGTGGATCTGCTGGTGCTTCAGGAGATGGTGCGTGCGGCTGAAGCTCTTGCCGCACTCATTGCAGTGGTAGGGCCGCTCCCCAGTGTGGATCCTGTAGTGGTTGGTGAGCTTGGATTTATCTGTGAAGCTCTTCTCGCACGCTGGGCATTTATAGGGTCTCTCCCCCGTGTGGCTCATCTGGTGTCGGATGAGGTGGGAAGAGCGTCTGAAGCATTTCTCACAGTATGGACAGATAAGGGGCCCTTGGCCCTTCTCTGCGTGGGTTCTCTGGTGTATGAGGAGGTTGATGTGCAGCCGAAAGCTTTTCCTGCACTCTGTGCACACATACAGCCGCTCTCCTGCCTGCAGGAGATGAGGATTGCTTAGGCTGGAGTTCGGACTGAAGCTGCTATCGCACGTCATGCTTGGACAGCATCTGCCTCTTGCCGAGTCAGACTGGAGACTGAGCATCTGTGCCACGCTTTGCTGATGGTCTGGAAAGCTGCCGGCTCCCTCTCCTGCATGGCCTCTCTGGTGCAGCAGGTATTGCTGCTTGTGACTGAGGCCCTTGGCACATTTCGGATAGTCATAGGGTCCTGCTCTCGTGTGACTCCTCTGGTGAATGATAAGGCTTTTCTTCAGTCTAAAGCCTTTCCCGCACTCGGCACACTTATTAGGCCTGTCTTTGGCAGACTTTCTCTGGTGAATGGCGACTGGCTTGTTGCTGAAACCTCTTTCATGCTGAGCTGGTCCCCTCCTTCCTGGGTGGTTCTTCAGTTGTGATACTGCACTGGACCAACCCTCCTCAGGACCCTGCCCAACGTCCTCCTTGGACATTCCTGTTAACATTCCCAGTGCTTCCAGGATGGCAGGGCATTCCTCTTGCTCAGTTTTGATCAGGATCCCATAATCTGCTGGATAGGAGAGAGCGAGCTTTTATTTCAGCCTTGTTATTCATGTCTATTATTTGTTGGCTGCCTTCCCTGCATGCACCAAAGTTTTCAAAACTGGGGGCCTAAACTCACAGACCTAAATCCAGTTACACGTCTACCTAAAAGAGCCCCAATTTTCAGAGCCGTTGAGCACACGCAGGCCCGGCTCCTGGTGCTCAGCTCATGGGAAAGCCCAGCCAGAGAAGAGGCCGCAGCAAAGCAGGAGGTGATCGAGATGGGGAAAAAGGTTACAGCTGCAGGGGGTACGAAGGAGGGAGGGATTTCTGAGGTGATGCAGAGACAAAAGGAGGAGAGAAGCCGGAATGATCAGAAGACAATGGGGTAGGGAACAAGGGGAGCACCTCCTGACTTCCAAACTTCCCACTTCCCTCCCTACTGTCCGCATTTCGGAGCCATCTGCGCCCCTAGCCGTGGCCTCCTCTCCTTCCCACAGCCAGGCCTCTCCCTTGCTTTGGATGGAGGGAGGTCAGTCATTTGCTTGTGCAGTTCTGGTCTCCCATGTTTAAGAAGGATGAATTGAAACTGGAACAGGTTCAGAGACAGGCTACTAGGATGATCCAAGGAATGGAAAACCTGTCTTATGAAAGGAGACTCAAAGAGCTTGGCTTGTTTAGCCTAATCAAAAGAAGGCTGAGGGGGGATATGATGGCTCTTTATAAATATATCAGAGGGATAAATATCAGGGAGGGAGAGGAATTATTTAAGCTTAGTACCAATATGGACACAAGAACAAATGGATATAAACTGGACACTAGGAAGTTTAGACTTGAAATTAGACGAAGGTTTCTAACCATCAGAGGAGTGAAGTTCTGGAACAGCCTTCCAAGGGGAGTAGTGGGGGCAAAAGACATATCTGGCTTTAAGACTAAGCTTGATAAGTTTATGGAGGGGATGGTATGATGGGATAGCCTAATTTTGGCAATTAATTCATCTTTGATTATTAGCAGGTAAATATGCCCAATGTCCTGTGATGGGGTGTTAGATGGGGTGGGATCTGAGTTACTACAGAGAATTCTTTCCTGGGTTCTGGCTGGTGAGTCTTGCCCACATGCTCAGGGTTTAACTCATCGCCATATTTGGAGTCGGGAAGGAATTTCCCTCCAGGGCAGATTGGCAGAGGCCCTGGAGGTTTTTCACCTTCCTCTGCAGCATGGGGCACGGGTCACTTGCTGGAGGATTCTCTGCACCTTGAAGTCTTTAAACCACGATTTGAGGACTTCAATAACTCAGACATAGGTTAGGGGTTTGTTACAGGAGTGAGTGGGTCAGATTCTGTGGGCTGTATTGTGCAGGAGGTCAGACTAGATGATCATAATGGTCCCTTCTGACCTTAAAGTCTATGAGTCTCATCTACCTGCAACACTTTTCTTTCCCTCTTTTCTTCTAACCACACCTGAGGACATCAGCCTATTACCTTGGGTCTACAGTCAGCTGTAACCCCAATTTCCCCCACACATACACACACATTACTGGAGTCAATGCAGGAGTCACTGGGTGGGATTCAATGGCCTGTGTTATGAGGAGGTCAAACTGGTCCCTTCTGGACTTAAACTCTGCAGAATACAGCCTCCTGCATCCTGTCCTCTGGGCACCACGTCTGCAAGAGGACTCACTTGCCTATCTGCCCCTCCAATACAGGAGCCTGCCCCCATGTCCCCATTCTCCCATAATTTCCTGTGCTATAAATTCTCTGCTTGGGCAAGAGTCTGCCCCCATCTCTGTAGGGTGCTGCCTTTCCATTCACTCACTGGCAAGCAGAACTCACCTGGGCCGGGGTCCGTAGGCATTTCTCGCTCCTCCAAGGCTCCTGGATTCCTGACACTCGGCTTTTCCTCTTGTACAATCCAGGATAAAATGTCAGGTTGGGAAATTGCATAATCTATGGAAAGACATTGGGGGCCGTTATGTTTTATTGACACTGACAAAGCTGACATCTCAAACCAAATGTTTTTGACCAGAGGAGAATAAAACAGCTGGGAGGAAATGGATTTGTCCCAGGCAAGCCAGTCAGGTGTCCCAGGACACCAGGGACTGGATGGCTCATATACAAAACAAGCATTAGGGCCTTGTCTCCGTTACAAATTCCTAACCAGACCAGCTGAGGCCTCTGGTGTAGAGGCAGCTTATCCCAACAGGAGGAGTTTTTCCTGTCAGTACGGTAACATCACCTCCCCAAATGACATTACTGTGCCGATCACCTACACTGGAGGCTTTGCCAGCACAGCTGTGTCAGCTGCCGGGGGGGAGAGGAGGAAGAGGAGTCACATTTGTGACCAGCACAAAGCTTTGTTAAGACAGGCCTTCCCTAGGCAGCTTCCCTGTTTACAAACCTCCCGAGAACCCAGGGAGATGTTTCGAGAATGGATCGGCTCCAGAACGAAATCAAGGCTGGCTGCTTTAAGAAAGTCCACGGGCTCCAGAGTCAATGTGCCACCTTGTTCACCCCACCCTTCGATACAATGGCAGCTGGGGGCCAAAGGAAGATGGGCAGCATGGCAGGACCAATAGAGACCCTTAGAGGGAATGGGAGATTTAGCATCTGACGATTTCCTGTCAAACAGGAGGATGTGGGGAACCCATGAGAGGCCCCAGACAGGACTATGCAAGAGACAGCGGCATCCCAGTTCCCCCAGGCACTGTCACTGCAGCCGCCAGAGCCAGGCAGCTCCCCGAAATGGAACACGGGCATTTCAGCTTGTTCCTCACCAGCTGGGCACCCAGCAGCCTCTGACTGCAGCGTTGGCAGCAGCATCTGAGCCAGCCCTGTTACAACGCTTAGTCGTCTTCAGATGAAAGACATTTTTGGTTTGTCACTTCCTGATACAGAGACGGGGTGGGGCCTGCAGGTGACACCGCTGACAACCAGCCACCGAGAGAGCCAGAGCGGAGGCCACTGGCTGAAGGGAAACATTTTCAGATGGGTTTCTAGGGTATTTAATAACGCTGAAAGAACAGTTCTTCTGACCCACGTCCTATTGTTGCTCCTGTCTCCGCTCCTTCCCCATCTGCGTCCACCTGTCCGAGAGCACAAGGAAGGAAGAGAAATTGGCCCTTTTTAAACTGGCGTCTAAACAGGAAGCCTGGAATCACCCTATGGGAACTGGCCACTAATCCCATTTTATCTGGTGTCTGCCTCAGCCAAGAGACTTTGAATCTAGATGCTACTTGGTCAGCTGTGCAATACTGTGTCGCAACATGATATTTCTTCCCGGCCCCTGGCTCAGATCAGTTCTGAAGCATGAATCTCAAGAGTGCCCAGAACATTTAAAATCTAGATTTCTTAGCTTCTCAACTTTGTAGAGTAACAGTTCTCAGGGAAGTGAAGCACTTCTCATCTGGTATCAAACAGCAGCCCACCTTTAATAGCTAAGGCAGTACTAGGGAATGGAGACTTTACATCCAATGTAATCTTCTGACTTTCTTAATGCTTAGGAGGCTTAAACAGAAATCATTTTAATTAAAAAACTCCTAATCAAAAGTTAGTTACTGGCTATCTGCTTCCTTCTACCCACCCATTTCTAAGGTGCCTAGTGTCTGCCTGTATCTGCGAAATATTTAGGAGTAGAGAGACACAGGAAGTAGACACCATATCAACCAACCAATTAACTTCTCTCTCTCACTAATGCTCTGAAATACGTTTTATAACAGTGAAGAATTAAAAGATCAACACTACAAAATCCACTAGAAAGAACAATTCTGCACTGGCCTGGATGGGTAGGCTCATAAAGACTCAATAGAGTAGAGATAAAAAAGTTCTAGGACTTTACTGCTGTGCTTGTTATCTTTTCGTAGGAGATACCGTAACAGCCTAGAAGTCACCTGTGATTACCATATTTGTAAACGAAATTATAATTTGTGCAGGCTACAGAAATAATCTCGAACTAGAGAGAGGATTAGTGCAGGAGGGCATGTTACAGGCAAATCAAACACCTGAACTTATGGGGCTCTGCATGGTGGGGGATAGCTCAGTGGTTTGAGCATTGGTCTGCTAAACCCAGGGGTGTGAGCTCAATCCTTGAGGGAGCCACTTAGTGATCTGGGGCAAAACCATCCATCAGGGACAGTATTTGGTCCTGCTGGGAAGGCAGGGGACTGGGCTCAATGACCTTTCAAGGTCCCTTCCAGTTCTAGGAGATAGGGATATCTCCATATTATTATTATATCCTTTGTCTTATCCCGTTTATTTATCTTGGAAGGTCTGTGAATTCCTTGCGATCAAGTCATGGGCCATGCTGGAGTCCGTAATGAAGTCCGCATCCTCTAGCAGCTGACGGCTTATTTTACTGCCAGGAGGATGTTTGCCTGGACAGTCTGTAAAAGCATCACTGGATCCCTAGTTACTGAGTGGCTCCTTGTTTACACACCAGGTTTGGAAGGTTCTCTCTGCTGTCTGGCATTTGCATGGGCACTGTCCTGTTCAAGGCTGGTACTGGCCGGCGCCACCCACCCACCCTGTATTTTTTAAAATCAAGTCTTCCTGGTGGGAGGTGGAGAGTCACTCACCTATGACCCCTTCTCCATTGAGAGAATGAAGCATCACAAGAATGTCCCCTGGCTTTAGGTTTTGCTCTTAGCAGCAGAATTCCCTCTTTTAGACGAAGCACAGGGGGGCCTCCCAATTGAGACAAGAGGCCTAAGACACATCACATATTCCTTAGGAGCTCCGTGGTGAAGCACTGCGCAGCACCCCAGGACCACGCAGAGCTGCTTTCACAGCTGGGACTTTGTCCAGAACCCACAAGATGGACATCACAGAAAAGAAACATTCAGAACTTCACAGCTTCAGTAGTTTGTTCAAGCTTAATTTTATTATTAATATTAATAATCAAGCATCTACTGCCGTCAATTTACCCGGCACTTTACAGAGACAGGTTCCCTGCCCAGGAGGGCTCACAGTCTAAACAGTACAAGTGTAAAAGGGAAATAAGGGGGTTCAGTGAAGTAATTAAAAAATCCAGACCCTGAAGAACTGGCTAGTCTACACGTACTGGAGAAAATCAGAAGTGTTCCTCCACCTACCACAGGCCCCATGTTGCTAAATGCTAAGAGAGATTCTCCTTTTGCACATGTGGCAGGGCCCTGTGTTTCTGGAAGATCTGGGCTCTATCCCTGCTGCTCTCTGGTGGTTCAGGATGGCCATAGCGTGCAGCAATTTGGCACAGGTGAAGCCTGAGGTGCTCATGGCTCAGCACACTTTGAAAAATGAATACGCACACAGAGACCAACAAGAGACCTGATCACAACCCTCAGAGCCACTGGAAAATCAAAGAACTCACCAATGCTGGGAAAAAAAACTTCTCAACTAAAAACCCAACACAGTATATTAAATACCAACTCCCAGCTGCACAAGGACTAAAACAGTCATGAACTATTAAAAAAAAAAAAAAACTCTACTCAGGTTCACTGGGTTTAAACCCAGCTTGGCTCAGCAGTGCGGATGGGCTCAAATTGGGTTAGGCAGGGAGTGGGGAAAAGGCCCTGTAAATGGCTACAGTCCCCACTCCATGCACCCATAATGGTTACAGTCCAAATTCAGCACCCTTCTGGAGTTTGCCTTTATTTAAATGACCGAACAAGACCTTACAGCAGGACTGTACTGAAACAAAGACCTTAGCCCAGCCCCCAAAGTCAATCACCAGCCAATCTCTCTCCTGCAAAACTGTATTAAGGTTTCTCCCTGCAGGTCCCCCTTTAGCTCTCTCTTCCTTAAAGGCCCACAGCCTTTGATGTTCCCAACTGGAGCTAATGAGACCCACCCGGGTCTGACTACCAGACTGAGTCAGTGGAACAGCTCTGCCTCTCCATGAGGGGCCACAGTCCGAACAACCAGACACCAGTTACAGGCCCAAACTGGAACCCAGGAGAGGACAATATAGTTTCTAACCCTGGATTAATATGATGTGACCAACTAAAACAGGTTTAAAACCACTTCAGGTAGCAGTTTTAGCCCCAGTGTAGCTGGTACATTTAGACAATGTACCAAATAAATAAATGTTACCAAGCTGTGTGAGTTTAACAGTCCCGGAGTATGACAAGCCCTGATTCCCAAAAATGAGAGTAGAAGAACTGAGAGGAGAATAAGAGAAGCAGACACACCATGAGATGCACAGAAAGGAAACAAACAAAATACTGTGCAGAAAAATACTGATCAGATAATAAATAAACAGAAACATGATACAGCTACCAGGAAAAAGAGGACAATCAAGACAGTAATTCACCGCAATATGAAATTCAGCAAGCGTTTGAGTGTAGTGAAAGTACTGTCTCCTGCTAACAATTTGTTTTTCTATTCAATTGCATTGTTTGTGTCTTAAACAGAGGTATAAAAGGAAACCTTGCGAATGCGCTCTCGCCTGCAGACGTACTCCCGTGCGATGAGTCTTGGACCAAATTCTGATCACAACTACTGCAGCATAAGTCTGGAATTACTCCAGAGTCTTCAGTGGGTTCCCCCAGACTTACAGTGTCATTTAGAAAGAATTTGGCCCAACTGACAGCACACGAGAAGTCAGTTTCAGTGCTAGAGAAGGAGTTGGATGGATAGTTCTAGGGAACTTGGCAGCTGCAGAGCAAACTTCCTCTGTCTGCCCTGTTCATATGCCTCATCACTGCCCTACCCCTAGCAACCAACTCCCATTCCCTGGCACCTGCCCAGAGACGGTCAGCAAGGGTGTCACTTAGTGCCCTGTGTGTAACCTGTAGACCGTTTGGGGCACGTACGACATGTGACTAACTTATGGAACTGACTGCTGCAGGATATCATCATTGCATATTGCCAATTCCAGACAAACAGCAGACATTCCCAAGAAACATATTTCATTATCACTTCAATTAAGTGATTCAATTCACTTGTTTTAAAACTTGGAGCATTTCACATTAAAAGTATTTTCAAGTGAGCTACGAGATGCCGCAACACACCACCACTCCAGCAAGAAGTTTGTGTGGCCCCTACCCTACGGTGTGCATCCTTTGGCGATAAATTGTTTCTTTTGAGTGTCTGCAGCAATGAGCACATGGCGACAGTACAGGCCCTAGCACTGAGTGGGCCCTGCGTGACTAGAAGAAGATGTTATCTAGCAAAGCCTCTCTCATGTTCTGCACATTTAGACGGTTCCTCTCGCGGGTGTGGATTTTTTGGTGTTGGAGCAGATGCTGCTTTTGCGTAAAGCTTTTTGTGCACTCAGTGCATTGGTAGGGTCTCTCCCCCGTGTGGATCCTCTGGTGTCTAATCAGATCCGAGGGGTGACTGAAGTTCTTCCCGCAGTACGTGCACATTAACGACCCTCCACTCCTTCCCGTGTGCATTCTCTGATGTGTGATGAGGCTTTTCTTCTGAGAGAAGCACTCCTGGCACTTATTACACTTATAGGGTCTCTCTCGCACGTGGCTTTTCTGGTGCTGCCTGTAAGGTGATTTGACGTTGAAGCTTTTCGTGCATTTAGTGGCACTGAATGGCTTGTCTGCTGCCTGGATTCTGGGGTGGGATTTCAGATGGTGATTCTGTTTGAAGCTTTCCTCACACTCCACAGAGCTGTAAGTGGCCCCTCCGGTGTGGATTCTCTGATGCATTGTCAAGTGCTGCTTGTACACAAAGCTTTTTTCACACGCTGCAGGTTCGTAGCATCCCAGCTTCGTGTGACTTCTCTGGTGCATTGTGAGGCTCTTCTTCAGCCGAAAGCCTTTCCCACACTCAGCACACACGTGTGGTCTCTCACCTGGGCAGCTTCGCCGGTAAAAAGTCACCGCATTGCTCTCCCTGAAGCTTTCTTCCCCGGGCACTGACTCTACCGGCCTGTCCTTGACATGGCTCCTTGGCTGCATTATTGAGCTGTCTGGACCATCCAAAGACCTTCCCTCCCTGGGAGTCCGGAACACAGTTTCTTCAGACAGTCCAGAGAATGTCCTTCGCAGCTGCAAGTGTTTGAGATGTTCCCCATGATCCAGCAGCTCAGTTTGGAACATGATTCCATTATCTGCTGGAATAAAACAAAAATAAAATACAGAAAATTTTATTTTGTCTGCTTGGGAATAAAGGAAACCTGTTAATCATTCCCACGTCATTACAAAAGCCCATTACGTTGGGTTTCTCCCAAGCAAACGAGCTAGGACAGTCCTGTGCAATAGTTGGTGTTTAGAGGAGGACAGGGTGAAAAGACAGATTCCAGCAGTGCTGAGCATCCAGCTCCCCTTGGAGACAATGAGCTCAACAACAGCTTGTTTTCCTGTTTCAGTGCTTGGAAACAGCAGACTGTTACCAAGGCCACTGGAGAATCGGGGCGACGCAGCTACACTTCCCCTCACAATCTAAGCTTTCGTGTCTAAAGAGACAAAATGCATTTCACTGGCTGTAATTCCCCCAGTGCAGAAGACTCACCCAATGCACTTAAAACCTTCAGACGGCACTTAAACTTTGTAAAGCCACAAGATAAATGGCATCAGGAGTTTCCATCTTCACTGACTCTCGGCTGCTCCGCATTAGCTGTGCTTAGTTTACAAATCAAACAGTGCGTCCTCTGGCTACCAGCTCCGCAAACTCAGCCTGGGATCTGAGAGGCAAGACGGGTTCTTCCTTATAGCACATCACCCCAAATCCCAAAGATTCTGCAGGCCGGCTCAGGTCTTTAGGGAAGCCTTTACAACCTCCCTCGCCTTCAGTGGGCGTGCACAGGCGTAACGGACTACCCCTGTCACTGGAACCTACTGAACAATTCTGCTGATAATGCACGAGGAATCCAGCTCACTCCCTTTTAGGCTTTGAGTTGTAAGAGCTTATTTTAGTCTCTCATGCCAGCAGATGTGAATGAGTAAACCTAAGAGCCGGCTGAGTAGGACGGGGTCATATTCACACACAGCTCCAGAGTAGGACTGGGAGCCCTGGGGAGACTGTCTGCACCGGGTGAATTTCACCCTTTGGGAAGGGTTGTCAAGGGTTTTGCTGGACACACTGGATAGAGATTTAAAGCAGATTTTTTAAATATCCTCCTAACATTGTCCCAGCCGTTGCTGAATTCCTCACGCCTGCCTAGCCAAGGGTTGCTATTCCCTGGCTCCTATATATGGCAGAGGACTCTGTCCGTGGTGCCTTTTCATGGCAAGGCCAGACCACAGTTCTGCCAAAAGCTCTTCCTATGACCTTGGGGCCAAAGAACCCAACCTCTCTTCCTCCGCCGCGGGGACATGCAGGCAGCAGCTGTCGCCCCGCGTCAACCGAGTTACAGTAGCATCTAAACAAGAGACTTTATCCAAAACAGAGGAAAGCATTTACACTTCGCCTCGTCTGGCAGTGACTGTGGCTAGCCACACTAGTGCAGGCTCGGAGACTTTGATAGAAAAGGGGGGAAAATCAGTAGCTGTGGCTTTCCATGCTAAAGCTCTCTCATAGCCACGTCAGTCAGCACTGCTTGTCCTTACAGCCACTGGCTGTCCAGCGGGCTCTCAAAACCATGCCCCTTGCCTCTGTTCTCTCCCTCAGGTTCAGTGCTTCCTGGAGGAGGCCCTGCATCCATCCTCACAACCCCCCGGCAGGGAGCCAGTCAAACCCTCTTTAGAATCCTCGGTTTGGGTTATTGTAGGTGTTGAGACCTCATGAACATGAGACGTTCTCCACGTAACCACCACCGTCCCATGGCCATCGCCACATTACAGCATCTTTCACTAAGCTTCCTTTGCTCAAACAGTCTGTGCTGCTGCTTCCTTCGCTATTCAAATGGGTCAGCATCTTTCATTCTTCAAAGGGAGTAGGCTCATTTCCAACGGCTCTTTGGATCCTGGGCACGCACCTTCCCCTTTGCTCCCTGAGGAGTATCTGTGCAGACGTCCTTCTTAGAAGAAGAAACATGAGCAGGCTAAATATTTCCCATTCCTCGGCAGGATGACCACTGTCTATGCACAAGGATCCCATCACAATGGGTCAGACCACACCGAAGGTTTCATTGTCAGGACATCTGCCACAGTTCTCCAGTCACAATCTTCCCAGAACCCTGACAGGCTAATCCTGCCTGGGACTCTCTCCAGGGAGACCAGGCCACACCATCTGGCCATTCCAATCTGAGCATTTCATTCCAACGGGCTCGGCTATGAGCACTGTGATATGGACCACAACCCAGCCAGAGGGCAGCGCACGAAGAGCATCGATAAATAACAGCTATCGAGTCAGCGGAGAGTCCAACAGGGCAAGGCAGGGATCAGGCTTATTTTAGGTCTTTACGAATGACTGGAAGGAGGAGTAAATAGCGTATTAATGGGATTGACAAAGGTTACTAAACTGGCCAGGTTACAAGATCAAGAACGACCAGGAGAAGATGATAAGATGGGTAAGAGAACAAAAGGAAATTCAACCTGGAAAGCAATTAGCACATTGAGGGGAAACAACCTGGGACACGCGTGCCCAGAAAGTGGGAGCAACCTCAAAAACAAGAAGTGACCCGTGGGGTGCGAACAGACTGTTCATTAGTTAAGAGCTTTGACGACAACGTTGGTGACAACAAGAGCCAGTGCAGTTCGGGGCAGCACAGAGACATCTCCCTGCTGGGTAGAGAGGGCAGCGTCCCTCTCTATACCCCTGTGGTGAGACTGTACTAGGGTTGCCAACTTTCTAATCACACAAAACCGAACACCCCTGCCCACCCCTTCTCCGAGGTCCCACCCCGCCCACCACTCACTCCATTCCCCATCCTGCTGTCTCTCACTCTCCATCACAGGGCTGGGGGTTGGGGTGCAGGACGGGCCGAGGCTCCGGGAAGGGCCAGAAAGGCGTGGTTCAGGGTGCAGGAGGGGGCTCCGGGTTGGGGCAGTGGGTTGGGGTGCAGGAAGGGGTCCAATAAAAGATATTCCCTCCCCCACCTTGTCTCTCTAATACCCTGGGACCAACATGACTACACCGCCACTGCATTCAGGGCTACTGCCTTAGTGTCGCTGGTACTATTCAACCTCTACCCACAGTTACTAGGGAAACTGGTGCCGGAGTGGGTGCGGGGTGCAGGCTCCGGGAGGGGGCTCAGGGCTGGGGCAGGAGTGTGGGCTCTGAAAGGAAGTTAGGGTGAAGGAGGGGGATCGGGGCAGGGCTCCGGCTGGGCAGTGCTTACCTCAGGCAGCTCCCAGGCTGCAGCGCAGCAGGGCTAAGGCAGCTCCCTGTGCCCTGGCTCGGCTCTGCTCAGCTCCCGGAGCGGCCAGCATGTCCGGCCTCTGGGAGAGGGACCGAGGGCTCTGCACACCTCGCTGTCCCGCAGCTCCCACTGGCGTGGTTCATGGCCAATGGGAGCTGTGCAGCTGGCGCTGGGGGGCGGGGACAGCGCACAGAGCTTCCCTGATTGCCCCTCCGCCTAAGGGCTGCAGGGACACGGTGGCCGCTTCCAGGAGCTGAGTGGAGCCAGGGCACAGGGGCTGCCTTAGCCCTGCTGCGCTGCCAGCCGCACTTTGAACGGCCCGATCAGCGGTGCGGACTGGAGCTGCCAGGGTCCCTTTTCAGCCGGACGCCTGGTAACCCTGGAATCCAGCTTTCATTTCTAAACACATCGGTGCCAGCGCTAGTGAGCAGGTGGGAGGAATTATGGGAAGAGCAACCAAAGCAATCCGGTGTGTCGGGGCTGAAAGCTTTCGTGGCCAGGTCCTCAGGCCTGGCATCTGGAGCCCGGAGCCCTCGGGAGCTGTGCAGAGCACCTGACCCCAAGCACATCTCTGTGATTCCCCCTCCCCTCCTCAGGGCTGGAGTCAGCGACTCCGCTCCACCGGGGTGCCTGGGGATGACAGCGGGGGCAGTGACACGGGCAGGGCTGATGACCCAGGCAGGGGGCAGGCTCCGCCCTGTTGGCCCGACAGACTACATGGGCCATACTCCTGGTTGGCAGCCCCAGGACGGAGCCGTCAGCTGGGAGCTGCCCCTCCATGGGGCCCAGCGTCCCCACAAAGCGATCAGGGAGCTGCCCCTCCCAGCCAATGTACTCGCCTTGTCTTATTTCATCTTCGGGACCCTCCCTGGTCGACCTACATGGTGGTCACTGCCACAGCATCTGCTGCCCCCGGAGGGAGAGAGGGAGACCAGGAGCATGTCTCTCTCTTTTATTTTGGGGGTGGGTTACTCCCTTGCTCAAGTTGCCACGTGTTTCTGGTGCTATCCCTCCGTGAGAGGGAAATTCTGTACTCCGCTCTGGCCTTACACCCTTCCTTCCCCCTCCCTTTGTCCTCAGACTGGCTCTGGACCTTGTCCCCTTCACGAGCCTGCAAGAACACTCCCAGCTCCACCCCGCTTCCTCCCCCTCCACATACACCTCCCCGCGGGGAAGTCCCTGTATGGCACCAGCTCTCCACTCTACCTCATTTTGTGAGACCGCTGCTAACTCACCAGTGCTGGGCTCTGAGAATATTTCCACTTCCTCCGAGGGCCCCTGCTCCTCGACACACAGCTCCTCCTCTCGCTTTACCCGGGACACACAGCTTGGCTGGGAAAACGCGCACTCTATTAAAGGAAAGACAAACAGGCGGCAAGTTGACTTTCTTCTGTGAATCCCCTATGCCCCCATCGCAGCATCCTTCTGTCCTCCCCTGGCAACAGCCAGCAGGTTCACTCCAAGCTGTATGGCCTTTACACAGGACGCATCTTCTGCTCCCTCTGCCCCTTTTCATCAGAGCTTTCCCCAGCTCTCTAAAGCCGGAGCCTCTCTCCTACTTCACTCCACGCACCCTGTGACAAGCTAGCTACCAAACCACTGCTGTTTCACACAGCACTCACCGACTGGGGGCTCAGCTGGGATCTCGCTCTCCTCCGAGTTCTCCTGTCCCTTGATGCACGGCTCTTCCTCGCCTTCACTCTGGCAGGTTGCCTCAGCTGTATACACCAGTGAGTCTGTGCACGGGAAAGATAAATCCCATTATGTTGTTCTAACATCTCTACACTGTAGCTGCTAACAAGGCTCTCAGCCGGAGCTGAAAAGCTGTGTCTATAGCAGTTCACAAACACCTCTGTTTCCTGCTTAGATACGATGGAGAGAACACCATGGAAAGCCCTAAAATAAGGAAAAGATGCCGGGTTTACCTGTGCTGGGCTCTGCAGGGATTTCTCTCTCCTCTACGTCTCCCTCCTCCCCCTCGCAGGGCGCTTCCCCTCGTTCAATCCGCGCCAGAAGGTCAGGTCTGGAGAGTGCATAGTCTATTGATGGAAAAACAGATCAGCGTTCCCTGGCTCCATGCTGCATTGAGCAGTGAGAGATTTTAGGCACTCGTCACTGCTCGAAGTGGTGTGTAATGGGAACGAAGCTCCTAGAGAAACAAATGCCTGGTGAGGGAGGAGCAGGGCTGCCTGCTGGAGGTTCAGAGCTCTCCATGCAGAGGGAGACCGTTATCTTTCAGGCACTAAGTATTAAGCTAATTCCCTAGTTATTAACCTGCAGTCAGGCCAGAGACCCATCCAGGCCAGAGCCTGTCTAGGGGGTAAGCAATGGTTATTTTGTGTCCACAGTTCCTGAGACCAGAATGAGAACCCGCTTGGTTTATTAGTCTCCTACATTAGACCTAAAGGGTGGATTACAAGCACCAGATCCCACCACAAGCTGATTGTCCATCAATCCCTCCCCTTTGTTGAGTTTTTCCCCACCTGGCCCCTGGTCTCTCCTGCCCACTGCCTTTAATTCAGTTCCCATCAAAGCTTGTGAGGTTTCCAGCAGCCCAGGTGTCTCCAACACACAGTTCAGCTACAGGCCATCAAGTCAATGCCTCCATAATCAATGGTGCTTGTGTACTACACCAACAGCACATGCGGTCACACCTCCCTCTAGCTACAGTGATGCCCCTGTGCATTTCCCACCTAACGATTCTCTGCCTCTGGTGTTCTTCCTCTGTTACCCTGTTCAGTGGGAGATTTGACATCAGCACCACACATGGAACATAGCAGGTTTCTGGCTGCGTACTGCCAAGTAACTGCAACCATTATCCACAGCCCGAAGGCACTGGAGATGGAGGGACCACGTCCTCCCTGCATACCTTTCATTCTAGACTGGCACCAATAACAGTGAAAAATGTGCTGACCCACCACAAAGGTTCTATGTCACGTGCAAATCCATTAGCCCAGTGCTGGAGCTGGTCCATGAATATCTGAGATTGTAGATCATCTACTAAACGAGTGAGAACCAATATTTACCCAGCGAGATCAGAGACTCATAGTTCCCCCTCATCATGTTCTTGTAAAGCTCTTTCTGCCATCCGTCTAAGTTCTGCCATTCTTGCTCAGAGAAGTAAACGGAGTCGTTTTCAAATGCCACCGGGACCTGCAATCACAGAGGTTACAGATTCATTCAGCACCTTGTACGGCCCCCCACTGCCATAAAGTCACCTACCCCTTTCATCTTCTTTAGCATTTAAGAGACGGGTGGGGAGGGGAGGAGGAACGACACCAGAACATTTCTCATTATTATAATTTATTTTTACAGCTTCCGTAAGAGTTCCAGGTACTGTAGAGAAACCCACAATGCTCCCCTCCGAATGCCTAGAATTCGGACGCAAACGTGAGGAGAGGAACAAAAGGGAGGGGAACGACCACACTCTCTAGAAGACCATCATTTGTGCTACTTACTGGGAAGCCCACTGTGAATGCCAAAGCACTGGTACCCTCATTCCCACTGAGCGGTATCTTAGATCGTGTCTACATGGGGCAGAAGCCCAGAAGAGCTAGTGCAGAACAACTATTCGTGCCTTTGTGTAGTGTAGGTTAATCCATTTTGGAAGTGGATTAACCCAAACAGCAAGAAGGCAGTCTTAGTGCCGAGTAAGAGCATCCACCTGGGGTACTCTGCTTTTTAGACACACCATAAGGCCGAGTATTGTCGTCAGAGGCACCTGATACCAAGTGGAAGTAAGACTGTGGCGAGCGCCTTCAACTTCTATCATGCACAAGCGGACAGAGAGCTAAACGTAGTTCTCAATGGTCCGCGATAAAGCACGATTCACACCCGGTCCTTCTAGGCGTCCCGTTGGAGAGAACTCTCACATTTCGTGCCCATCTTACAAAGACAGCAAGTAAGGTCAAAACATGCAAAAACCTGCCTGGAAAACTGCCGGGACACCATGGGGCACCAACGCCCAAAGGTTAGACACTTCAGCCTTGGCACTCAGCAGCGGAGTGCTGTGCTCCAGTCTGGGCTCGCTCATCTCACACACAACATCACTCTGCCATGCTTGTTATTTCAGGCACGCTTAAATCTACTCCTCGACCATGATTACCGGCTCTCTGAAATATTGCTCCACCCAGCATTTGCAGAGAGGAAAGGGTAGCAAAGCTTGTGATGAAATTACATGATATGCCACATCTGCCATTAATTAAAGACTTGTTTAATCCACCACATGGGCCTCTGCCCTCATGGCGCCCTTTGTGGATGCGTCTGCAAGGTGAGGGATTTATGGTAGAGGATGCGTGGCGAGCTTCACAATCCGCAGCGAAAGTGACAAATAACTATCTTGTCTCGGCCCCCACTCAACATCAACCCAGGCTTGATTTACTGCGAAGGCAATGGAGCCGTCTGAACCGGTTTCATACTGGACATGGAATTTGTGCTGCAGCGGAATTTCGGTGGCATTTTAAAGACAGTCCATTAGGTTGATGTGGGCAGCCACAAACCATGACACACATTGTTGAGGACAGCAACATGACTCAACTTCCGGGTGGTTTCCATGTCTTGAACATCATTGATAAGAACGCTGTGGCTTGGGTTGACCAGATTGCATACGCCAAATAAATGCACACCCCGGCTATTTTGCAGTAATTTCCCAATGCAGACAAGCCCTTACTTCAAGAGTAGCTCCAGTGACTTCAGTGGGACTACTGGTGGATGAAGATACTGCTCAGAGTGAGTAATGGTTTGTGCATCTGCTCCCTTGTGATCAGATACAATACAACATTCATTTAGCTGATGAATTTAGTTTTATTTATGACACTTCACAGCAGTCAAGATTTTGTAAAGAGTAATGAAAAGGCAATAATCCGAGTTACCCCTGCAGAGCCCTATTCAATATTAAATGAGAAGTAGAGAGAGGCTGACACCTGCGAGTGAGTTAAAACAAACAGCACAAACCTCAATAACAATTTATAAATTGAATAAAGCTTCCAAACTCCTTCAAGCAAACTATTTGGCCTATGGACTGCACAGATCATCCAGGCCATACTTGCAGAGCTCTAACCAACTTACCCCAAATGTATTTGGTTTGTAGGATTTACAAATTCCACTGGCTACTGCTGTAGAGTTTTATAACGTGGCAAGATCAAAAAGGTTATAAAGTCCACAGACACAACATGGTGCTTTCAGATTCACTCAAGTTTCTACCATTATATAACATATTGCACTAGAGCTCACAGAGGAAAACACACAGATATGGAGTTTCTACACCAAGTTGTGTGAGAGATCAACTTACAAAAATAAAGACTCTTTGAAGAGTGAAACCTTTTGAAAATGTTCCTCTCTCAAAAACAGTGGGCCCATTTAACACTAGACTTTCCCAGAAAACCCCTCTGCTGCCAACAGGCCACCTATACAAAATTTCGGGCATAAAGGAATTTGGAAATGTTAGAGTCAGGGCGGTAATAATCCAAGATATCATGAAAACTGTTTTACTACAGTTCTTGAATATTATTAGCTACATCATTACCTTGGGGATTTCCCCCTTAGTGCCTGGGGGAAGTCTCAGGATCCAGAAGTTCCTGTTCTTCAGCAGGTTCTCCACGTTCTCCAGCCTCCTCTGGAGCAGCCCGTACTCCTGGATCAGAGTTCCCAGCGCGGCCCATTTACTCTCCATTTGGTTCCCAAAATCCACTACCGTTTTCTCGCAGTCAAAGTATTTCTTTTCTGTTGTCACTGTTCTACGCTCCAGGTTCAGTAACCGCGTGGCATGAGAATCAACCTTCTTTTCCACTGCTTGAATTGCAGCTAGAACAGTCCAAAGCGAAATCTCTGCAGAGTTTGGCTTTGTCTCTTTAGCAGAAGTTTGTTGAGGAGCAGTAGAGGGCTGGAAAGGTGTCCATTGCTGGGACTCCATGTCCCACTCCTGATCCTGTTCACAAGAAGAGAAACTGAGATCAAGTTGGGGTCCCATCACCATCTCTCACACCCAGCTACAAAGAGAAAGTGCAAGAACTGCTCACCACAGGCTGCTCAGCACTTTCTATATCTGGACATTTATTTTTATAGGGTCACACTCCAGATGTGACCATAACAAGCATGTTAACACTATTATACAACTAATTTGCTAGTTTTATAACTGACAGTTTAGACTGCATTGGGCTGAAGCTTGATAGCTGCATTGCACAGACAATCGCCATGTTTTACTAATATTTGGACCTGAGCCTCATTTTCAGTAATGTCCGTTAACACCAGTAGTTCTCAGACTTTTGTACTGGTGACCCCTTTCACATAAGAAGCCTCTGAGTGCAACCCCCCTTATGAATTAAAAACACTTTTTTATACATTTAACACCATTATAAATGCTGGATGCAAAGCGGGGTTTGGGGTGGAGACTGACAGCTCGTGACCCCCATGTAATAACCTCGCAACCCCGAGGGTCCTGACCCCAGTTTGAGAACCCCTGCGTTATACCATTAGGGAAGCATAAAGGGGCCTTAAGCGTTAACGAGGATCAGGGTTTTTTTAATCAGCTTTGCACAATTTTCACTTCCAAAATGGCTCTTAAGCAGTTTCAAGCGCTCTTTTTTCTTTTCTCCTTTGCCTTGGTAACTGCTTCTTTTCCTAACCCAGTTTTTTTCCTATGCTAGTGACTTTTGCTTTATATTTCAAGATATTCAGTTTATGGTGGTTTGTAATGCACCCGACTCACATATCCAGCAACTCTTTCTCTGGCAACAGTCAATAACATGCAACTACAAAATGTTACCACTGATACTGTCGCATAACTCAGGCCTAATGTCACACCAGTGAAAGGGAGAGTTATGTGTGTGTGTATTCATATTGAAAAAAGAAACCCCCAGCATTAAACTCTGACATTTCCGCAGAGTCTTTCATCGGAAGAATCAGACCTCAAAGCACTTTTCAGGCTATTCAACCACTGTAGTAATTTGGAGACAAAATGCAGAGTAAGCACTGCAGTTAGATAAATTCTGCTCTCAGTTACACCAATCTGAATGTAGAATAACTCCACAGAAGTCAATGGAGGTACTTTGGATTTGCACCAGGATAAATGAGAGAAGAAATTATCCTCCTGTTTGACGGATCATGCTTGGTGTTAGTAACACCACTGAGGTGCGTCTATACTACCGCGGATTGGCGGGTAATGTCGATCTATCGGGGATCGATTTATCGCGTCTCATCTAGACGCGATAAATCGATCCGTGAATCGATGCCCGTACTCCACCTCGGCAGGAGGAGTAAGCAGCATCGACAGAGGAGCCGCGGCAGTCGACTCGCTGCCGTGAGGACGGCCAGGTAAGTCAAACTAAGATACTTCGACTTCAGCTACGCAAATAGCGTAGCTAAAGTTGCGTATCTTAGTTCGATCCCTCCCCAGTGTAGACCAGCCCTGAGCACTGTAACTTAACTCCTTTTCCAGGCAGGCCATGTCTACACCACACAATTAAATCAACCTAAGTTAGGGCTTGTCTCCACTACCTGGAGATCAACGCTCAGAGATGGATTTTGCAGGCCTAGTGAAGACCTGCTAAATCGATGGCAGAGCGCTCTCGGGTCGACCCTGGTACTCCAGCTCTCTGAGAAGAGTAAGGGAAGTTGACCGGAGAACGTCTCCCGTCGACACAGCGCAGCGAAGACACCAGGGTAAGTCGACCTAAGCTACGTCGACTCCAGCTACATTATTCACACAGCAGCTGGAGTAGCGTAACTTAGGTCGACTGACCCCCTTAGTGAAGACAAGCCCTTGGGTAGACTTACAGCAACCGCAGTAATTCACGTCCACGCTACCCTCCTTCTGTCAGTGGGGCACGTCCCCACCAGGAGAACTTGCATTGACTTAAGAGGGGCAGGCTGGGGGGCTGAGAGCCCAGATGCCACCCAGCGGAGGGAGCTCCATGCGGAGTGGGAAGATGAGAACCCAGGCGGCAGCCAGGCTCCGGCCGGGCGCCCCGGGCGCGGCGAGCCCAGGCTCCGGCCGGGAGCCCCGCGCGTGGCGGGCTCGCAGAGCCCGGGTTACAGCTGGCTCCAGCTGGAAGCTCTGTGGGGAGCCCACAGCCCAGTCTCTCAGCGCAGGGCAGCGAGGCTCCAGCTGTCAGCACTTCTGGGGCTCACAGCTGGAAAAAACCACTTTCCCCTCCCCTCCACCCCCAAGCTCAATTTCAAAACAGGGACTCTACCAGCAGTGAAATGGGAGAAATCTATAGCCATACTAGAAAATTACTGTTCTGCTCAATTTCTTGTGGTAAGAAAACAAAACTAAAGTAAATTCAGCCTGCTTTTCACAAACATTTGTACAGTATATAGGTATAGCACAGTATTAGCTATGGGCATGTGTTTAATTCTGTGTCTATTGTCTCATAATTCTTTTCCTTGAAAGGACTGTTCACTCATAAGCTCAATTTTTTGTTAAGTATATCAGAAGCAGGAAGCCTACTAAACAATCAATGGGGCCACATTAGATGATTGAGGAGGAGCACTCAAGGAAAACAAGGCCATTGCAGAGAGGCTAAATGAATTCTTTGCATCAGTCTTCACTGCAGAGGATGTGAGGGAAATTCCCGCACCTGAGCCACTCTTTTTAGATGACAAATCTGAGCTGTCAGTAGAGGAGATTTTGAAACAAAACTGATAAGTTAAACAGTAATAAGTCACCAGGACCACATGGTATTCATCCGAGAGTTTTGAAGGACATCAAATATGAAATTACAGAATTATTAACTGTGATATGTAACCTATTGCTTAAATCATCTTCTGTACCAGATGACTGAACGATAGCTAATGTGACGCCAATTTTTAAAAAAAGACTCCAGTAGCAATCCTGGCAATTACAGACCAGTAAGCCCAACTTCAGTACCAGGCAGACTGGTTGAAACTATAGTGTGAATTGTAGGGGAAGAGTCAACACAGCTTTTGTAAAGGAAAATCATGCCTCACCAATCTATTAGAATTCTTTGGGTGGGTCAACAGCCATGTGAACAAGGGTGATCTACTGGATACAGTGTACTTGGAATTTCAGAAAGCCTTTGATGAGGTCCCTCACCAAAAGCTCTTACGCAAAATAGGCAGTCATGGGATTCAAGGGAAGGTCCTCTCATGGATCAGTAACTGGTTAAAAGATAGGAAACAAAGGGTAGGAATAAATGGTCAGTTTTCAAAGTGAAGAAATGTAAATAGCAGGGTCCCCCAAGGATCTGTACTGGGACCAGTGCTGTTCAACATATTCATTAATGATCTGGAAAAAGGGGTAAACAGCGAGGTGGCAAAGTTTGCAGATAATACAAAATTACTCAAGTTAAGTTCAAAACTAACTGTGAAGAGTTACAAAGGGACCTCACAAAACTGGGTGACTGGGCAACAAAATGGCAGATGAAATTCAAGGTTGATAAATGCAAACTAATGCATATTGGAAAACATAATCCTAACTGTACATATAACATGATGGGGTCTAAATTAGCTGAAATCACTCAAAAAAGAGATTTGGAGCATCATGGATAGTTCTCGAAAACATCTACTCTACGTGCAGTGTCAATCAAAACAGCTAACAGAATGTTAGGAACCATTAGATAATAAAACAGAAAATATCATAATGCCATTATATACATCGATTACACCCACATCTTGAATACAGGGTGCAGTTCTGGTTACCCCATCTCAAAAAAGATATATTAGAATTGGAAAAGGTACAGAGAAGGGAAACAAAAATGATTGGGGTATGGAAAAGCTTCCATATGAGGAGAAATTAAAAAGACTGGGGCTGTTCAGTTTAGAAACAAGACAACTAAGGGGGGATATGAGAGAGGTCGATAAAATCATGACTGGTGTGGAGAAAGTACATAAGGACGTGTTATTTACCCTTTCACGTAACACACAAACCAGATGCCCTCCAATTGAATTAACAGGCAGCAGGTTTAAAACAAACAAAAGGAAGTATCAGAGGGGTAGCCGTGTTTGTCTGGATCTGTAAAAGCAGCAAAGAGTCCTGTGGCACCTTATAGACTAACAGATTATAGACTAACAGCGCACAGTCAACCTGTGGAACTCTTTGCCAGGGAATGTTGTGAAGGCCAAAAGTAGAACAGGATTCAAAAAAGAATTAGATAAGTTCATGGAGGATAGGTCCATCAATGGCTTTTAGTGAAGATGGTCAGGGAGACAATCCCATGCTCTAGGTGACCCTACATCTCTGACTGACAGAAGCTGGGACTAGACAACAGTGGATGGATCACTAGATTATTACCTGGTCTGTTCTTTCCCTCTGAAGCATCTGGCACCAGTGCCACTGTTGGAAGACAAGCTACTGGGCTAGATTGGTTCATTGGTCTGACCCACTATGACAACAGGAGTCTGGTGGCACCTTCAAGACTAACAGATTTATTTGGGCATAAGCCTTCATGGGTAAAAAGACCATTTCTTCAGACTAGGTTCTTCAGTTGCATCTGAAGAAGTGGGTTTTTATCCACAAAAGTTTATGCCCAAATAAATCTGTTAGTCTTTAAGGTGCCACCAGACTCCTGCTTGTTTTCGTGGATACAGACTAACATGGCTACCCCTGATACTTGGCCCACTATGGCCAGTCTTAAGTAGGGGGTTTCTGTTGAATTTGTGGAACAACATGGAATTATTTTGGGGGTCAAAACAACACGTGTAAATTCTCACACGTGTTTAGCAAATGTTGCTTGTCTTGTACTTCAAAGGAACCAAGAATAAATTTGGGGCCAAATCATGAGCTTCAAGGGGAGCAGCAGGTGCTCAGCAACTCTTAGTACTTGTCCCCTTGGTGGAGACGTGGTTTTACTTTTAAAAACAATCCTGGCGCATTTTCAACTCAATTCTCTTTGCCTGACAAACACAAACCTCTTCCCACTGCCAATGGGCTGCGGCGTAAGGATTTCTCCTGTGAGTAAGAGATGCACGATCTAGCATGTGTTGAGTTTAATACGATTAACAAAACGTGTGGCTTAGACAGAGAATCAAGATGTAACCACAGTACTAAATACCATGTACATGACATTAGTCTGTACCTCCCCCCGAGGGCTATGCAACCATCTTTGGTACACATGGAAACAGCTCTTTAAATTCTATGTAACACCAACAAATGTCTCTCTTAGTATGGAGCGGCTTTACGGCATTCCCAGAAAACAACAGTCTGTTCCTCTGGGGAACAGTCTCCCAGGAAAGGGCTGGGAGCGCTGTTGCTTGGCAGGCTCGAGCCAAGACTGCACAAAGGCCTGGGTATGGGAATGGACAAGATGATTGTATTGTCCTTTCCCATGTCCATGATCCAGATTTGGCTGGTGGTTTATTTTTCCTCTATGAGTTCCAACCACTTTTGCCAGACTTGTGCTTTTTTCTTTTAAATTGACATTGAATTTCAAAAGCAGCTATAGCTCCCTACCGGAAACCAATGGCTGACTAGCTCCTGGCGCACAACACCCAAGCAAGGCCCCAGTGCGGCATCTGCAGGCACCTGTGAGATGCGCCAGGTGAGTTCAGCAGGGCTGTGCCAGACCCAGGCTCGCCTCCCTTAGTGGGGCTCTGCACAGGCACCTACGGAGGACCAGGGCCTAGAGCAAAAACCGTTTCAAATGAACCCCAAGGGGGAACTTTGAGATATGAAAAACCCCACACGGAAAACTATGAGAAATGACTATGCAAAGGCCTGATGTCACCCAGCCAGTCCAGCGCCCGACACCGTGGGCAGCGTGTCCCGCTGAGGAGGGATGAGGAGGGTGAAAGCTGAAAGGGGGCCAGGCTGGGGGGCCCCAGCCCCACACTCCCGCAGGAGGTTTTTATCCTCGCTGGTCACCCCACGCTGGGCTGAGCCGGGGCCTCTCTGGCTTCCTGGGCCGGGCCGGGCCGTGGCACCCCCCGGGTTTATCTTTGCGCCGGTATCAGTGAGAATCCGCCCCCCGCCCCGGGGCTCGGCTCAGCCAGGGGGGTTCCTACCCCCGGCCCGGCCCGGCCCGGCCCTTACCTGGGCAGCGGCCCGCTCGGCCATGGCCCTTTGTCCCGGCCCGGAGCTCGCCCCTCGCCGCGGCCCGGGGAGCGCTGCTGCCGCCGGCGGCGGGATCCGAACCCGAACCCGAGCTCCGCTCCCGCTCCGGGCTGGGCAGGGTCCCGGCGCCGCCTCGCCACGGGCCGGCCCCGCTGCCGGGCGGAGCAGAGCGAGCGCAGCCGGGAGGGGGGAGGCAGCCGCGGCCTGGCGGCGGGGCCGGGAGCGGCGGGGCGGAGCGGGGCGGCAGCGGCCCCTGGCGGCGGGGGGATCGCAGAGCCGGGGAGGGTCTCCCAGCCTCGCTGCCCTGCGCGCTGCGGCCTCGTGGTCCCCCCGCGCCCCACCGCGGGGCCCCGGCCACCCTCCTGCCCCGGCTCACCCGCATCGCGCCTCCCCCAGCCGGGCCCAGCGGCTCCTGCCCCAAGGCCTCACCCCCCCACACACAGGGCCCCCCGCCGTTACCAGCCCTCCCCAGCAGGCCGTGGCCCCGGCCCCTCCTCGGCCGGGCAACCCCCCCCACCCCCTGCCCGCACCCCCTTTGGGAAGCGGGGCACCAGGGCTGGGCTTGCTGCCGGGGGCAGAGGAGGGGGCTGCACAGCTGGGATGCTCCTGTCCCTGCTCACCCCCTTTCCAGGGGCCTTCCCCGTGAATTACTCCCCTCACCCCGATGGGCATCGTGTGCCACTGCCAGGCTCATCTCAGACTCCAGATTGCAGGGAGCTCCCCTCATAAGCACAAGCATCGCATCATAGAAAGGGGGGGGCTGGCAGGCACCACAAGAAGTCATCAAGTCCAGCCCCCCGGGCTGTGGCAGGACCAAGTAACCTAGACCAGGGAGTCTCAAACTTCATTGCACCGCGACCCCCTTCTGACAACAATTACTACACGACCCCAGGAGGGGCACCAGGCAGCAGGAATCGGGCTTTGGGCTCGGGCCCCTGCAAGTCTAAACACCAGCCCTGGTGACCCCATTAAAATAGGGTCCTGACCCACAGTTTGAGAACCGCTGACCTAGACCATCCCTGTCAGGTGTTTGTCCAACGTGTTTTTAAAAGCTTCCAAGGATGGGGACTCCATGACCTCTCTTGGGAGCCTATTCCCCAGCTTAACTACCCTTAGCCCTAGAAAGCTTTTCCTGAACACCTACCCTAACTCTCCCTTGCTGAAGATTAAGCCCATTATGTCTTGTCCTACCTTCAGTGGACAGGGAGAACAATTGATCCCCATCCTCTTATCTAACAGCCCTTAACACAGACTGTTACCAGGTCTGCCCTTGGTCTTCTTTTCTCAAGACTAAACATGCCCTTTCCACACAGGTCAGGTTTTCTAAACCTTTCATCATTTTTGTTGCTCTCCTCTGGACTCTTTCCCATTTGTCCAGCTCTTTCCTAAATTGTGGCACCCAGAATTGGATGCGGTACTCCATCTGGGGCCTCCCCTGTGCTGAGCAGAGCAGGACAATTACCTCCTATTCCTCCTGTTAATACACCCCGGAATCATATTAGCCTTTTTTGCAGCTGCAGCATTGTGAGCCATATTCAGTTTGTGATCCACCATAACCCCCAGAACTTTTTCAGCAGCACTACCGCCCAGCCAGTTAGTCCCCATTATGTGGTTGTGCATTTTATTTTTCCTTCCTAAGTGTAGAACTTTACACTTGTCTTTATTGAATTTCATCTTGTGAATTAAGACCAGTTCTCCAATTTGTCAAGGTCATTTTGAATTTTAAACCTGTCCCCCAAGGTGCTTGCATCCTCTCCCAGCTCAGTGTCATCTCAAATTTTATAAGCATACTCTCCCCTCGATGAGCCAAGAAATGAAAATATTGAATAGTACTGGACCCAGGCCTGAGTCCTGTGGTACCCCACTAGACACACCCTCCCAATATGACAGAAAACCATTGGTAACTGCTCTTTGAGTACAGTATTTCAACCAGTTGTGCACCCCCCCTATAGTCATTTCATCTTTCTAGACCACAGTTCCCTAGTTTGCATATGAGAATGTCATGTGGGACTGTGTCAAAAGCCTTACTGAAATCAAGGTATATCACAGCCACTGCTTCTCCCCATCCACTAGATCAGTAACCCTGTCAAAGAAGGACATTAAGTTGGTTTGGCATGATTTGTTTGTGACAAGGCCATACTAACTATTCCTTATAACCAACCCTATTGTCCTCTGGCTGCTTCTAAATTAATTGTTTAACCATTTGCTCAAGTATCTTTCCAGCTACTGAAGTTCAGCTGACTGGTCTATAATTCCCTGGGTCCTCCTTGTTCCCCTTTGTCAAGAGGGGTACTAGGTCTGCCCTTCTCCAGTCTTTTTGGATCTTTCCTGTCCTCCGGTTCTCAAAGATAATTGCTACAGTTCCAAGATTGCTTCAGCTAGTTCCTTAAGTACCCTAGGGTGAATTTCATCAGGCTCTGCTGATTTGAATACTTCTAACTTATCTAAATATTCTTTAACCTGTTCTTTCCCTATTTCGGCTTGTATGCCTTCCTCCTGGTTGTTAATATTAATTGTGTTTACTGAGGGACCATCTCCACTCATTGATATATTTTGCTTTCCACAACCAAATCCCTGTACAACTTCTCATGAGTGATGTACCCAAGTATTCAGCTTCTAATATCTGAACTGTATTGCTAAATCTAGTCACATAAATTGGGGTTATTGCTGATTATGCACTCTATGTATCATATGTCTTTTAAAAACAAATTTTGTATTTGTGGATGATCTAAGCACTATACCCAGCTGTACAGACACTTTTCCCAATCTATGTATTATATACTTTTTTTTTAACATTAGCTTTAAATTTTTTAAATCTGGTCACCATTAATCTTTGTAGTGAAGACTGAAGCACAACAGGCATTAAGCACCTCAGCTTTCTTGATTTCATCAGTTATTGATTAGCTCTCCTTTCCCACTGAGTAGAGGACCTACACTTTCCTTCCTCTTTCTCTTGCTCCTAATGTATTTAAAGAACCATTTTTATTGCCATTTAGGTCCCTTGCCAGGTGTAACTCATTTTGTGTCTTTACCCTTTCTGATGATTTTGTCCCTACAGAGTTGTGCTGTTTTGTACTCTTCTATCCAGGATGGTCTAGACAGTATTTGGTCCTGCCAGGAGGGCAGGGGACTGGACTCGATGACCTCTCGAGGTCCCTTCCAGTCCTATAATCTATAAATCTATCAATCTTACCAATTTAACCATGTTTCCACTTTTTGTAGGATTCTTTTTTATTTTCAGGTCCTTAAAGAGCTCCTTACTTTTATTTTCTTCCTATCTTCCCTTTGCATCAAAATAGTTTGCAGTTGTGCCTTTAATATTCTCCTTGAGGAACTGCCAGCTCTCCTGAATTCCTTTTTCCCTTTGATTTTCTTCCCCTGATAACTTACCTACCAGTTCTCTGAGTTTGCTGAAGTCTGTTTTTTTGAAGCATATAAGTAGCAACCCAGTATCATAGCTCTGCTGCCATCGGTTGCCACACTTGTTGGAAGGGCATCCTTCACCCCATTTTTTGTTATTCTGAGTCACTGCATCACATCTAAAATTAGACTGTAAACTCTTCAGGGCAGGAGCCTTCTCTACATTCCTTCTGTGATGTGTCTAGTACACTTTTGTGCTGTTTAAATAACAACAGAGCTGTACTGTACAGAATAATTTGCAGAAGGGGAGGAGAAACTGAGGCACAAAGAATTAAGTGACATGGCTACAGTAACTCCCCAAGCCAGTAGCTGAGGCAGGAGTAGAACCCAGGTCCCTGGAATCCCACTGAGACATTGCCTTCATGGAATCATAGAATTGAATCCTAGAATATCAGGGTTGGAAAGGACCT
Source organism: Mauremys reevesii (assembly GCF_016161935.1). NCBI lineage: Eukaryota > Metazoa > Chordata > Testudines > Geoemydidae > Mauremys > Mauremys reevesii. The sequence goes on from NW_024100727.1 coordinate 987,475, forward strand.
CAGGAGGTCATCTAGTCCAACCCCCTGCTCAAAGCAGGACCAATTCCCAACTAAATCATCCCAGCCAGGGCTTTGTCAAGCCTGACCTTAAAAACCTCTAAAGATGGAGATTCCACCACCTCCCTAGGTAACCCATTCCAGTGCTTCACCACCTTCCTAGTGAAAAAGTTTTTCTTGATATCCAACCTAAACCTCCCCCACTGCAACTTGAGACCATTACTCCTTGTTCGGTCATCTGCTACCACTGAGAACAGTCTAGATCCATCCTCTTTGGAACCCCCTTTCAGGTAGTTGAAAGCAGCTATCAAATCCTCCCTCATTCTTCTCTTCTGCAGACTAAACAATCCCAGTTCCCTCAGCCTCTCCTCATAAGTCATGTGCTCCAGCCTCCTAATCATTTTTGTTGCCCTCCGCTGGACTCAATCCAATTTTTCCACATCCTTCTTGTAGTGTGAGGCCCAAAACTGGACACAGTATCCAGATGAGGCCTCAACAATGCAGAATAGAGGGGAATGATCACATCCCTCAATCTGCTGGCAATGCTCCTACTTATACAGCCCAAAATGCCGTTAGCTTTCTTGACAGCAAGGGCACACTGCTGACTCATATCCAGCTTCTCGTCCACTGAAAGCCCTAGGTCCTTTTCTGCAGAATTGCTGCCTAGCCACTCGGTCCCTAGTCTGTAACAGTGAATGGGATTCTTCCATCCTAAGTGCAGGACTCTGCACTAGTCCTTGTTGAACCTCATCAGGTTTCTTTTGGCCCAATCCTCTAATTTGTCTAGGTCCCTCAGTATCCTATCCCTACCCTCCAGCATATCTACCACTCCTCTGAGTTTAGTGTCATCTGCAAACTTGCTGATGGTGCAATCCATGCCATCCTCCAGATCATTAATGAAGATATTGAACAAAAACGGCCCCAGGACCGACCCTTGGGGCACTCCACTTGATACCGGCTGCCAACTAGACACAGGGCCGGCTCCAGACCCCAGCACGCCAAGCGCGCGCGTGGGGCGGCATTTTGCCGGGGGGGGGCAGCAGGCGGGTCCGGCGGACCTTCCACAGTCATGCCTGCAGGAGGTCCACCGAAGCCGCGGGACCAGCAGACCTCCCGCAGGCATGACTGCGGATGGTTCGCTGGTCCCGCGGCTCGGGTGGACCTCCGGTGGAGCATCCGCAGCATGCCTGCGGATGCTCCACCGGAGCCGCGGGACCAGCGGACCCTCCGCAGCTGCGGGAGGTCCACTGGAGCTGCGGGACCAGCTAACCCTCCGCAGTCATGCCTGCGGGAGGTCCGCTGGTCCCGTGGCTCTGGTGCACCTCCCACAGGCATGACTGCTTGGGGCGGCCAAATTCCTAGAGCCGCCCCTGACTAGACATGGAGCCATTGATCACTACCTATTGAGCTCAACTATCTAGCCAGCTTTCTATCCACCTTATAGTCCATTCATCCAGCCCATCCTTCTTTAACTTGCTGGCAAGAATAGTGTGGGAGACTGTATCAGAAGCTTCCCTCTAATTAGTTGGACGGTTTGACAGCTGCTCCTCAGCCACAAGATCTCTTGTATTATAGGTTTGGGCAAGACATTTGTTTAAAGGTCCACCTTTCTAAGTGCTCTAAAATCAACATGCTTAGTCAGATTGCTTAGAATTTTGGCGTAACTCAGGAGGGTGCATTCTACAAGCGATGAGCTTATTAAGAGACCTATATCCCCATCTTTGTAAACTGCCTGTAGATAAGTTTTTATTTGGTTGGGTTTTTTTGTATGCTGGTCAATGGATGGGTAGGCAAAACTTTCAAAACACGCTAACCCTATTTTTTAAAGGTGGGATAGTCTATCTTTTAAACAGAATGAGCTTCCTCCTCTTTGGTTATGACAAAACCAAAATGTCTTATTTATGAGCGGTGGGGAGGAGGCAGCTGTGCTACAGCTTACAGTGTTAAAGGTGCTGCACAGTGAAGAGTTTTATAAAAGGGCAGGGAAATTAATTCTTTGGGGCCACTTCAATGCGATGACAAATAAAATAGGGGAAAAGTAATTGTTTTGCAGCTAGCTCCATAAAGTATTGCTCCAGATGTAAAGATATTAATGCGTTTGGATTATATTACAGGGCTTTGTATCAGTGAAAAAAATATGTTTGGGCTTGAAGTTCTGCACCAGTGCAACTGCACAGTGCAGCCAATAGCTTTGTTCACCCATCATTCCTTTAGGTGTCATGTTTAGTCACTCTGCTCTTTGTTTAGGGGCCGGTGCGTGTCTTGGGGTACTGACGAACACATGTTCTTTTTGCTTTTCAGGTAATTCTATAAAATATCACTCAGGCTGCAAAGACAAGGAATGGGTTATTATGGTAAAGGGGGCGTTATTCAGCAGAAATTACCAATCGTGCAGTTTTGCCCCAGGATGTAAACTCCTGATGCCTTTGTAAATGTTATTTATTTACTATTTCTGGCCCCCTGAAAAGTGATTAGAAAAACTGGAAAAACAAAAGGGATAATATAATGTGTCATGAGGCTGGGGAGAATTTTTGTATGACACGTGGGTTCCCCAGGCTAAAGCATGGCAGCTACAAAGAACAGGTATAAAACTGTTTAACAAAACTAAGTTTTTAAACATTTACCAAAGTGTTCCTACAACACTCCTAAGAATCTGGACCAACTCTCATCCTCCAGCTCTGTTTTTGTGTGTTATCTTTAAACATCTAAGTGTTCAATGATTTTTAATTTCTTTTGTATTTTGCTAAATGTGTCTAATAAATGAATAGTGTTAAATAGTTACTGCTAAAGTATTTAAGATAGATTGAATGTTAAGAACATTTTATTTTTATCTACTGCCTCTGAAATACCAAATATAGGTTTCTCTAATATTCCATTGCTGTTTTTATTTTATTTATTAAATCCATGTTAATAATTTTAATTAAATGTGCATTCTATACCTTAAATTCTGAAAGAGTTCCTGGGTTACCATAACAAAAAGGGAACAGTTTATGGAAAAAAGAGGTTAAAAGTGTTACAAACTCTTTTTACATTAAACATTTACAGTGTTACTTTATACATTAAGTAGTTTAAATTGGACATGCATTTTGTCTTATACAGGGGTGTATAACCCAATTTTACAGCATTAGAGTTCCCTGAAGTTAGAAAACCCACACGTAACCTATCAAATAAAACTGAAAAATGTGTGTGCGCACGTGAGAGAGAGAGAGAGAGACTTATCTATAAAATAAAACTAATTTGAATTTATGCTTCAGGTAGTTTATAAAATAATATGCAGTTTGGTTTGAATGTATGTTTAATTGCTCTGGGAAGGAAGAGGGAGGAGTAGCTGTTGGTGTTGTGTGTACGTATATGCGTTTGTGAGTGCAGGGAGGGGACAGTATTATTATCTCTGATAAAAAGTGTAAAACTTTTACATAAAATAGTTTAAACTAGGTCTGCATTTTGCCTACTTGGGGTGTATTAAACAATTTTACACCACCAGATTTCTTTTAAGTTAGGCTGTGTGTGTATTTTGTATAAAATAATGCAGAAAAATAAGTGTGAAGATGTGTGTGAGTGGGTCTTACCTATAATAAAATACTATAAAACTAGTTTGAATATATGCTTACAGTCATTTATCTATAAAATAGTATACCTGTTGGCTTAAATGTATACATCATTGTTTTTGGAAGTAGGGCAGAGGAGGGGCATCAGTGGTACTCTGTGTGTGTAGGGGGGTATGTTTTGCTAAAAAAAAATAAGAAGTTTATGGGCCTTTCAAAAACTTTACTAAAAATTAAGAATCCTCTAATACAGTCTAAACCAATAGGTGCTAATTTCTAATAAATATCAAAGGTTATGTAAAATACATTACTTTGAGTAAATGGAATAAGGGAAATTGGAATGTGGTCTCTCTAGCAGTTTTTAAAGACATTTGCTAAAGGAAATGAGTAAAAAGAGGAAATTTTATTCCTGGTCCACAATTAAAAAAAAAGACGGTTACTCACCTGTAGTAACTGGTGTACTTCGAGATGTGTTGCTCCTATCCATTCCATGTAGGTGTGCGCGCCGCGTGCAGCTCTCCGAACATTTTACCCTAGCAACTCCGGCGGGCGGCTGGCGCCCCTGGAGTGGCGCGCCATGGCGGCGAATATATCCCCCCGCCGGCCCGTCCGCTCCTCCGTTCCTTCTTGCCGGCGATTCCGCCAGTGGGGAAGGAGGGGGGGTTTGGAATGGATAGGAGCACCACATCTCGAAGAACACCAGTTACTACAGGTGAGTAACCGTCTTTTCTTCTTCGAGTGATTGCTCCTATCCATTCCATGTAGGTGATTCCCAAGCCTTACCTAGGCGGTGGGGTCGGAATGAGACGTGGCGGAGTGTAATACCGCAGAGCCGAAGGCTGCGTCGTCTCTAGACTGCTGCACCAACGCGTAGTGGGAGGCGAAGGTATGGACTGAAGACCAGGTGGCCGCTCGACAGATGTCCTGGATGGGAGCGTGGGCCAGGAAGGCGGCTGGCGGCGTGCGCTCTTGTCGAGTGTGCGGTAAGTCGGCACGGGGGGACGCTAGCAAGATCGTAGCACGCCCGTATGCAGGATGTCACCCAGGAAGAAATCCGTTGAGATGAAACAGGCTCGCCTTTCATGCGCTCCGCAATTGCGACAAAGAGCTGGGAGGAACGCCGGAAGGACTTAGTTCGGTCAATGTAAAGGCGAGGCCCTACGGACGTCGAGGGTGTGGAGCTGCTGCTCACGAGGTGAGGCGTGCGGCTTTGGAAAGAAGACCGGGAGGAAGATCTCCTGATTAAGATGACAGGCCGACACCACCTTTGGGAGGAAGGCGGATGTGGCGAAGCTGCACTTTGTCGCGTGGAAGGCGGTATATGGGGACCCGCCGTCAGAGCGCGGAGTTCGGATACTCGTCTGGCGGATGTGATTGCCACGAGGAAGGCCGTCTTCCAGGTGAGATGGAGGAGGGAGCAGGAGGCCATGGGCTCGAAGGGCGGGCGCATCAGCTGGGTGAGAGCCAGGTTCAGATCCCACGTAGGAGCCGGCCGGCGCACTTGCGGGTAGAGGCGGTCCAACCCCCTTGAGGAAGCGGGCGACCATGGGGTTGGAAACACGGAGCGACCATCTACAGCAGGCCGGAAGGCGAAAGCGCCGCCAGGTGTACCCTCAGGGACGAGATCGCGAGACCTTGGCCTTTCAGGTACCAGAGGTAGTCGAGGACCGTCTGGATCGGGGCGAGAAGGGGTTAAGACCTTGCTGATCGCACCAAAGGGCAAAGCGTTTCCACTTTGCCAGATAGGTAGAGCGTGTGGGCGGTTTCCTGCTTTCAAGGAGAACTTGCTGCACCGCGCGGAACAGGTGCTCTCGCGTCGGTCAACCACTCAGGAACCAGGCTGTAAGATGCAGCGACTGCAGGTTCGGGTGACAAAGCCTGCCGAGGTCCTGGGAGATGAGATCCGGCCATAACGGTAGGGAATGGGATCCCGGATCGATGGCTCGAGGAGCAGGGTATACCAGTGCTGCCTCGGCCAGGCGGGCGGCGAGAATGACGCGGGCCTTGTCCTCCGTGGCAGGCAGTACTCGGTGGACTAGCGGGAGCGGCGGGAAGGCGTATAGAAGGGGACCCGTCCAGGACATGAGAGCATCGGAGATGGAGTCCGGAGCCCGACCCTGGTACGAACAGAACCTGTGGCACTTCCTGTTGGTCCTGGAGGCAAACAGGTCTATTGGAAATCCCCACCTTTGGAAGATGGTGTGGGCCACGTCGGGCGAAGGGACCACTCGTGGGAAGCGAAGGACCGGCTGAGGCGGTCGGCCAGCGTGTTCTGCACCCCTGGCAGAAAGAAGCGCCGAGGCGAATCAGTGGGTTACACACAGGTCCCATAGGAGCATCGCCTCCTTGCACAGCGGGAGGATCGGGCCCGCCCTGTTTGTTCAGATAGAACATGGCTGCCGTGTTGTCCGTGTATACCGCTACGCAGTGGTCCCGGAGGTGTGCAAGAAAGGCGAGACAAGCCAGGCGGATCGCTCTCAATTCCCTGACGTTGATGTGCAGGAGAGCTCCTGGGCCGACCAGAGGCCCTGAGTGTGCAGGTCTCCCATGTGAGCCCCCATCCAAGCGCCGGCGTCTGTGGTCAGGGTGACCGACGGGCGAGGCGAAACGGAACCCCGGCGCAGACCACCTCCTGATGCAGCCACCAGGTGGCGTCTGGAGAGTGGGGTCTGAGACCGTGACCACCAGATCTAGGGGTCGCGGTGGGGCGGTACACGAAGTCAGCCACATCTGGAGCGGACGGAGCCTCAGTCTCGCGTTCGCGGTCACAAAGGAGCACGCAGCCATGTGGCCCAGCAGGCGAAGGCAGGACCGGGCCGTCGTGGAAGGGAAGGCTTGCAAGGTGCGAATGGCGAGGCCATCGTCTCGTGTCGAGCGAGGAGGCAGGCCCTGGCGAGGGTGGAGTCGAGGACCGCTCCTATGAACTCCAATCGCTGTGTCGGCAGTAACTGGGACTTCGGCATTGGCGAGGCCGAGAGACGGAACAGGTGCAGTATCTCTGACACCTGAGCTGTCACCAGCTCGTGAGCGCCCACGGATCAGCCAGTCGTCGAGATAGGGGTATCGTGGATTCTGCGGCGACGGAGAGCTGCGGCCACGACCGCCATGCACTTGGTGAACACCCTCGGGGCAGTGGAGAGGCGAAGGGTAACACCGCAAACTGGTAGTGGGTCTCGTTGACCGTGAAGCGCAGGAAGCGTCTGTGGGGGTAAATCGCCACATGAAAGTAAGCATCCTTCATGTCGAGGCGGCAAACCAATCTCCCGGATCAAGGAAGGGATAATGGACCCCAAGGTTACCATCCGAAACTTGAGCTTGCAGAGGTATCTGTTCAGCTCCCGGAGGTCCAAGATGGGACGAAGACCTCCTTTCGCCTTGGGGATGAGGAAATATCTGGAGTAGAATCCCCTGCCCCGCCTGCAGGGAGGCACCTCCTCGATAGCACCCACGCTCAACAGAGCCTGCACCTCCTGTATGAGGACTTGCTCGTGAGAGGGTCCCTGATGAGGGACGGGAGGGTGGGTGGGGGGGGCGAAAGAAACTGTAGGCGGTAGCCGTGCTGGATGGTGCTGAGGACCCAGCTGTCCGATGTTATAGCAGACCACGCCGGAAGGAAGCGGGCAAGGCGATTGGAAAACAAAAGGGATGGATCCTGGGGGGAGAGTGATGGGCCGTCCTCGGGCGTCCCGTCAAAAGGCCGGCTTTTGGCCTTGCGGAGCCTTGGACGAGTTCTGCGCCTGGTTGCGCCGCCCTCCTGACGGTCTACGGCGGAAGGGGGCCGTTCGCGGTTGTTAAGCGGCGAGACCTGGCCTGGTTGAAGGCGGTAGGGCTGCTGGCGGAGCGAAGCGCCTCTGCGTGGCGGCATGTGCATACCCAGAGTTCGTATCGCGACCCTCCCATCCTTTAGGGACTGGATTCTGGCATCCGTTTTCTCAGAAAACAGCCCCTGCGTGTCAAACGGGAGGTCCTGGAGGGTGTACTGGACCTCAGGTGGGAGGGTGGAAGATTGTAGCCACGCAATGCGGCGCATCGTCACCCCGGATGCTACCGTTCGAGCCCCTGAGTCTGCTGCGTCCACGGCCACTTTGATCAGAGTTCTGGAGGCTAACTTGCCCTCCTCCAGCAGCGCTGAGAATTCAGGCGGGATTCCTGAGGTTAGCTCTGTGAACCGCAAGGCACCCCAAGATATTAAAAGTGTATCTGGATAAGAGGGCCTTGTGGTTGGCGTTACGGAGTTGGAGGCCTCCCGCCGAATAGATTTTTCGCCCTAATAAGTCCATGCGCCGGGCGTCCTTCGCCTTCGGCGCAGCGGCAGGTTGACCGTGTCGTTCGCGGTCATTGACCGATTGGACCACCAGCGAGTCCGGGGTGGGGTGGACGTACAAGTATTCGTAGCCCTGGGGCGGGACGGAATACTTCCTTTCGACGCCTCGCGCCGTGGGGGCAACGGAGGAGGGCGACTGCCAGATAGTGGCACTGTTCTTCTGAATGGTGCGAATGAACGGGAGCGCCACTCTGACAGGGGCGTCATCTCCCACAACGTCCGTAATCGGGTCCTCGACTTCTTGCACCTCCTCTATGGGCAAGTTAATGGCCTTTGCCACCCTTCGGAGAAGGTCCTGATGTGCCCTGAGGTCAATGGGCGGGGGCCCTGATGGCGAGGCCCCCGCTACCGCCTCATCTGGAGAGGACGACGAGGAGTGGCCCGGCAGCACCTCCTCCTGTTGGTGCTCGCCCCCCTGGCGATCTGGCGGCAGCGAGTACTGGCCCAAAGAAGGGCCGTGGGCGCGGCTTGCGGCGGTGGGGACGGGGCTCGACTGACGGTGGCCACGGTACCGATGGTGCCGAGCCCGGTTGCCTGGGTGGCAGGAGGCCCCTGTTCATATTGCGCCCAGGGCACCCAATGTCCCCAATACTGGGGTCCCTGATCCGGGGGAACGGAACCGGCTCTGAAATCCACCGCACTGCCTTGGGGTGAGGCTACAGAGGGTTCCCTGGAGGGCCAGGGTGGAGCCGTGGCGGTGCCTGGGCGGGCGTCCAGCGCCGGCGTGAGACGATGCTCGGTGCCGGTCGGTGCGGGCGTCTCGAGGTCCAGTGGCGAGCGGGACCTGTGCTGCACATGGTGCCGGGAGCCGGATCTCCGGTGCCGGGAGCCCGATCTACGGCGTCGGGAGCTGGATCTCCGGTGCCGAGAAGGGGAGCGGCGGCGGCGGGAGCTCGACCGGCGGCGGCGGGAGCTCGACCGGCGGTGCCGGGAACCGGACCTCGAGCGGGATCTGCGGCGCCTCGAACGGCTGCGCGAGTCCCGATGTCCACGGTGCCTGGACGCGGACCTGCTGCGGTGCCGGTGACTTCGTGACCGGGACCTAGAGCGCCGCCGGGAGTACGACCGGCCCCGCGATGGAGAGCGGTGCCGGGACTGCGACCGGTGCCGGGACGCTGAGCGGCGTCGCGATGGCGATTTTCGGCGGGATGGGGAGCGGTGCCTCGGTGACCGTCGCCGGGAGATAGACCGGGATCGAGACCGGAATCTGGAGCCGCGGTCGCCACGGTCGCCCGGAGATGAGGGGCGCACCATCGCTGGCTTGCCGAGGGACTTGAATGTCCGCACCGGTGGTGCCGGCGGCTGATATGACGGGCCCGTCGCTTCGATCAGCTCTCTTGCCGTCGCGAACGCCTCCGGCGTCGACGGGATCCTCAGCTCCTCCTCGGTGGGCACCGGGGAGCTGGGCAGAACCGGACTCGACGGGCCAGGCGGCGCCGGAGTCAACGGTGCGGTGCACTTAGCGTGCATTGCCTCAGCCTGCACCGTTTCGTCCGGGCGGCTGGGCGGGCGGCTTTCGCTGCTGTTTGCGGCGGCCGTCTTGGCGCCTTGTGCTTCCTCCCGGGAGAGGCGGTGCGGGTCTTTGGTGCCGGCTCGGTGCGGGCGGCTCGGTGCAGCCGGGCGCGGCTCGTCGAGGCGGTTGTCGGTGCCGCTGGAGCTGGCGCCGGAGGTTGGAGCGCAGACTCCATCAGTAAGTGCTTCAGCCTAGAGTCTCTCTCTTTCCTCGTACGAGGCTTAAAGGCTATACAAATAGAGCACTTATCTGGCCGGTGCGACTCTCCGAGGCAGCGGAGGCAAGAGTCGTCTTGGTCGCTAACCGGCATAGGCCGCTGGCAAGCCGCACAGGGCTTGAAACCCGGTGCTCCGGGCATAAGCCCGCACCGGGGCGGAAGAAGAGGGGCAACCCCTCTAATTCCGTAACTATTAACACTATTAACACTAAATATATATACAACTACAACAAGAACTGAACTAACTACTAAAACTATCTACACTAGAACTATGGAGAAACACTAGGGTTGTGGAGGTAAGGGAGCACTCCACTGTTCCAACTGGCCGTCACGGGCGGGAAGAAGGAACTGAGGAGCGGACGGGCCGGCTGGGGTATATATACGCCGCCATGGCGGCGCCACTCCAGGGGGCGCCAGCCGGCCCGCCGGAGTTGCTAGGGTAAAAATGTTCCGGAGAGCCGTGCACGCGCGGCGCGCACACCTACATGGAATGGATAGGAGCAATCACTCGAAGAAGAACCAAATATTGCTAAGTTTACACAGGTGTTGTACAAAGTTGGCTACGTGTATATGCACACTTATTTTGCTTGGGATTAATTACACTTTAATATGATACGGAGAATAATCCCATAGAAGGCCATGAGACTAGAACAAACCTACAGACTGGCTCAGGAAGATGTGATGCAATTTAATATTCGATGAGGTGATATTCTGCAAAAGGTCCTATAGTTAAAGAAGAGCTTCTGATAGGCTGAGCCAATGCGATGTGTTTTTGTCCTAAGGTCCCAGAACGGGGTTTCTGCCATTTGTCTCATGCCAGTCTGGAGGGGATGGGGAGGGGGGTTTCTCTCTTCTCGCCACCTTTTTCCTTTTTGTGTTATTTTAAAAAACTTCCTTGGTCATCTCTGAAGGGAGGCTGGAGAACAACCATATCCTGTACAATCTAATTAATTCTCTCCTTATATTATAGATGTGTATATATCTATATAAATAATTAATGACAAAGAGAAAATCTAACTGGACACACACAGTCGTTCTATTTTCTCTTTGTCACTAATACTTTGCAACCCTTGTGCAGCCGTTTAATGAACTTTATTTGGAACTGTACTAACAGCATATGAAATCTTTTCCTTTAAAAAGGCATGATTATATGTCGGTATTAATACTTCTTTATTCCTCTGACCTTAAGGCTTTGTTTAGAAATGCACTAAATGCATATAAAGATAATTTTTCTAAAAATGAGAAAAATGCATCTATATCTATTAAAGTCTCCTTTCTCTGTCATTAAGCCTTTACACGATTGTTTAATGACTTTCTTTGGAAATGTACTAACTGCATATAAAATTATTTTCCTCTCAAAATGCATTATATATATGTATTAAGTAACACTTCTGCTTTATTCTTTTCTAGTAACATTTTCTACAATTATTTAATAGCTTTTTATTTAGAAAAATACTAATTCCAGAAAAAAATATTTTTCTCTAAGAATCCATCTTAGCACTTCTCCTTTATTATTCTGTCATTAGGACTTTGTACAGCTGTTTACTGTAGAATTGTACTAACTGCATAAAAGACATTTTCCTCTATAAATGCACAATTTTGTATAACACTCCTTTATTCCTCTATCATTAAGGCTTTGTACAATTATGTAATGAGTATTTAGAAATGTACTTAATGCATAAAAATATTTGTCTGTATACATTTGGTGTACATATGTATTATACTTGTCTATGTATTATACATATATATGTATGTACTACCACTTCTTTATTACCATCTTTAAGACTAGGTACAATTATTTAATTATCTTATTTAAAAATGCACAAAAAATTCTCTCTAAAAATGCATAATTCTATATATGATGTATTAACATTTCTGTATTGCTCTGACATTAAAGTTTTATTTAGAAATGCACTAACTGTATATAAAGATTGTTTTTGTAAAATATAGTGTTAATATATATTCATTAAATCTGTATTCTGTAATTACTAAAGGTTTTTGTAAATTATTTCTTTCTTTTATTTTGAAGTGCATTAAATAACTGCATTAAAATGATAGAATAATAGAATCATAGAAATGTGGGGCTGGCAAGGACCTTGAGAGGTCACCAGTCCAGCCCCTTCACTGAGGCAGGACCAAGTAAACCTAGACTTAAACCTAAACCAGTTTTTCTCTAAAACAGAGAAAATTGCCTGTGGTTGTACATGTATAGGTGTGGTTGTCATGCATCTGTGAAGTGGGTATTCACCCACGAAAGCTTATGCTCCAATACTTCTGTTAGTCTATAAGGTGCCACAGGACGCTCTGTCGCTATGTATTAACACTTCTCCTTTCTCTGTCATAAAGTCATTACATAATTGTGCGATAGCTTAATTTAGCAAAGTACTAATGCCATAAAAAAACTCTCTAAAAATGAATGTTAACACTTCTCCTTTATTCTTCTATCGTTCAGGCTTTGCACACTCGTTTACCAGACTTTATTTATAAATGTACTAACTGCATAAGAAGCATGTTTTCCTCTTAAAAATAGGAAAAGACATAACATCTATGTTTTATTCATTTATTTGTAATGCTTCCAGTAAGGATAAATTAAATAAATGAGATGCATTTGCATACCTGATAAACAAAGCTAACAAATTGGGGGAAGAGATAGCCTGGCTACACCTCAGCCGGGAAGAGAAACTTTATCTGAGCTATAAAGATGGGGGGAGCATCTAAACCTCAGATAATGTGCAATTGAATCAACTGATTGCATGCAATAGTCGTGTGTCATGGAAAGTCTTTCATGAACGCCTGTAACACACTGGTGGTTTATATTGTAAAATGTATTAAAACTATAGGAGGACTTATGAATATTCATGTATTTCATGTTTTAAAGTGTGTGGTCCAACAAAGGCAGGAATAGTTCCTGTGCAGACAGCAGGGGGAGGGCAGCTATTTACCTGTCTCATGTGTAAATTAAGCATGATAGCATCAAAACGGAAGCCCTATTTACATATGGGGAATGGGAAGCTCACAGGAAGGAATAGGGTGACCAGACAGCAAATGTGAAAAATCGGGACAGGGGGTGGGGGTAATAGGAGCCTGTATAAGATGACGACCCAAAACTCGGGACTGTCCCTATAAAATCGGGGCATCTGGTCACCCTAGAAGGGAAGGACAGCAGGAGTTCAGCACCTGGTAGACAGATCAAGCTGAGTACCCAGGAGGGCTTCCTATCTTCTGAAGCAAGATCACTGAACTTTGGGGGAGATAAGCAAGGACAGATGATAAGCCATTTCAGGCATCCTTCACTAGACGGACACAAGAGGCCAGAACTCTTGCAAGCTTAGAAAGACAGGCCCTTCAACCAGGGGGAGTTGAAGTCTCTGAAACTGAATTTAGATGAGAAACCTACTTAGGTAAAGATCTTTCACCTCGAAAGACAAAGGAAACCAGCCCCTTGTGATTTTGTGAAAAGTCCTGAGAGAAAGTCAGCCCTGGCTGGGAAGAAGAATGACTGGTGAGAGAGTCAAGTATCAGAGGGGTCGCCGTGTTAGTCTGGATCTGTAAAAGCAGCAAAGAGTCCTGTGGCACCTTATAGACTAACAGATGTTCACATGCATCCGACGAAGTGGGTATTCACCCACGAAAGCTCATGCTCCAATACGTCTGTTAGTCTATAAGGTGCCACAGGACTCTTTGGTGAGAGAGTGTTTTGAACAAAGCCTGTATCTTGCTAAATTAAGTTTAAGATGTTTAGATGTGTTTTCACTTTTGCTTATGACCCTTTCTGATTTTTTTTCCTTTTACTTAGCATCACTTAACCTATGTCCTGTTATTAATCAGTTTGTTTTATTTTACTACAAACCAATTCAGTGCTGTGTTTGAAGGGAAGGGTATAGTCACTGCAGTTAAGCTAATAAGCTGTGGTGTGTTTTTGTGTCTCTAGAGGAACAAATGAACCGTATTATTTCTCGGAACAGTCCAGGACATTGCAGAGCTCATGGCTTTGGGAAAATTCGGAACTGAGAGTGTCTCAGGGTGCAAGTAGTAACCCAGGCTGACGGAAATCCAAATGAGGCTGTACTACACGGCTGGGGTCACGGCTGCTTACCCAGGACTGTCTACCACACAGACACTCAGGGTGTGACCTGCATGCTGGTAGGGAGCGACAGCAGCAAAGCATTGTGAGGCGCCCAAGGTTAAAGGGCAGGCGGTGACGCAACCTCTCACTGGTCTGGGTTTGCATCCCACACTGACTGGATCATGACACTAACCTTTCCTTTTTAAATGAGCTCTGTGACCTACACCAAGGATGACTCTGAATTCTAATTGCTGCTCAGATACCTCTGCCTTCTGTTACCATGGCTTAACCAGCCTGCCTGAGTTTCCCAATCTGTAAAACGAAACAGTTCAGGGAGTGTTGTGAGGATTAACATGAACAAAAGGTTTTGAAATTAAAAAGTGTAAATGAGAAGCATCGTAGATCCTGCTATCACAGAGGAGCCAATGCAATGTTACCAAATTCCTTCCCAAACCTTACAACAGAGTCTGATCAAGTCCTTACTTATCTCCTGGTCACACCTGGTTTATAATACTGCACTTCCCTGTTTCATGATCTTCCAAAATCCTTCCACTCTGATCTGTGGGAGGTCCTGAATTCTGGAGCTAGCCTGTTCTATTAGCTGTGATAGTGAAACCTGTCCATGGGCCAGAGTTTTATAGATGTCTCTCTAAATCAAAGTAGTCAGAGATCTAGCCACCAGCAGATCAGATAACGCCATGTCTAACTATTCATATCTGCGCCACAACTGATTGCAGGCAGAACAGTGCAAACACGATTTTCGGGCACAATATTGTTCCCATTAGCATGAAGGTGAGGTTGACACACGGCTGAGATTGGATACTGTATCTGTCTAATCCTTTGTCATGTTCAATGGCTAAAAAGGTAATAATTGGAGATATACCAATCTCCTAGAACTGGAAGGGACCTTGAAAGGTCATTGAGTCCAGCCCCCTGCCTTCACTAGCAGGACCAATTTTTGCCCCAGATCCCTAAGTGGCCCCCTCAAGGATTGAGCTCACAACCCTGGGTTTAGCAGGCCAATGCTCAAACCACTGAGCTATCTCTCCCCCCCCTTCCTACTACAATCTCGGACATTAATTCAATATTGTCCTCCTCATTGCAGAGCTCTCAGCAAACTCATTCCACCACGTCTGCAATTGTACAGCCACCCACTGTCCTCTACTCATTGTGCGCCTCCAGCCTGTGCGCCCCCCGCCCCAGGGTTGTACTGAATGTGATGGTACAGACACTATATGGAACACTTTGCATCTCCAAGACCCTGACCCACTTCCTGTTTTCTATTCCCTTTGGATTAAGATCTTCTCTGAATGCTATCACCTTTTCCAAAATCTCTGTCGCGATCTCTTTCCATCCTCTCCTTTCAGTAACTAGAGAGCTTTGCTGCTTTTGAGAGCTTTGCTACTTTTTTCTTTTCCAGCCCTTTATCTTTCTCTCAACGCCCTCTCCATACAAAAATTCCCTTTCTTCCCCAACCTCTCACTGCAGTATTTTGTGTAACTCACCGGTACAGGGATCTCTCACTCCTCAGATCCTCGATGCATGGCTCTGCCGTCTTTTCACTGTAGGCTACTAGGCAGGGGTCAGAAATAGTAGAATCTGTTTATGGAACAATATACAATTAATTTAAATACTAGCTGGAAGGAATTATAAATGATTATTGAGCAATCTGCTTGTGAAACTGGAAGTGAAGGATGATCCAAAGCAAAGAAGCTACTAAGGAATCTGCAGAAAAGTAAAATGTCTGATAGGAGGCAGGTCCTGCACCCAACAGCGCATTCAGAACAACGCTGATCTCTAAGCCTTGACCCTCCAGAACCCACAGCGACTAGAGAAAAAAAGCTAGAACTGGGGACAACCCAGAAACGTCACCGATCACCAAGCTTCTAATAAGGGAGTGGAATGTTCTCCTCACCCAAAGGGATCAAAGATTCATAGTTCTCCATCACGTTCTTGTAAAGCTCCTAAACGATCCCACTTCTCCCAGGAGGAATAGAGCAAGATGTCATCAAACGTCACCAGAACCTGAAATCATGAGCGTTCACATACCACACTTTCTTACTCAATGACATTATTATTAAATAGGAAGAGGAGGACGAGAATATAAAAATCCTCATATAAACATTCGTCACATTCCCCTAGTATCGTTGTTGTGCAAATTACAGCCAACAGGTTTGTTTTGCAATTCACATTCCTTTGCATCTTCAATTCATTACTGAGAGATTCAACATTTAATTAAACTTGAATACAGCAGTTCAATTAAACTGCTGAATAAAATGTATTAACTGAATAGCCATGTATCTTGAAACACAAACATATTTGAAATGCCCAGATGACCCAGTGCTGGGGATCACAGGAGTGCCTCACAAGTATCAATGAATGTATCCTCATAACACTCCAGAGAGTTAGGCAAGTACTATTTTCCCTCACTACTAAAACAGGGATCTTAGACCCAGAGAGGCAAAATTCCAAGTTATCAGTGGTAGCTTCAGTGTGCCCTCAGTTCCTGGGTATCTAACATTATATATCGGAAGCCAGAATCTCAGAGGAGGAAACAGCCAGGCCAGCCCTACGTGTCTGAAGAGGGGCAACCGGGAACGGAGGGATACATAATAAGAGGCTGCTTTTAAAAATGTGATCCTCACTTTTTTCCTAGATTTGGCTAAACTCTGCTTTATTATCCATTCATCCCCCCAGCTGTCTGCTCTGCCCACCTGTTGCATCCTGTCCATCACCTAGACTGCGACCCCTCTGAGGCAGGGACTGTTTTCTTTGTTACTTCTCTGTACCGCAGCTAGCACAATGGGGCCTGATCCTAGACTGGGGTTGCTAGGCACTACGGTAGCATAAATGACTTGCCCAAGGTCACACCGGAAGTCTCTGGCAGAAGCAGAAATAGGACCCAGATCTCATGACTCTGTTGTGTGTGTTAATCACAAAAACTTCTTTCCACCCATGCTAAACGCCTCTTTAATGTCTGACTCAGAGTCAGTCTTTGCTCCTACCCCCTAGCACCAGCTGAGATATTGTCACCTTGAGAACTTCACCATTAGTGCCCGGGGGAGTCTCAGAATCCAGAAGTTCTTGTTCTCCAGCAGATTCTCCACGTTCTCTGCAATAGATTGTACTCCTGAATCAGAGTTTCCAGCACGGCCCACTTACTCCCCAGCTGGTTAGCAAACTCCATCACTGTCCTCTCACAGTCTATTAATTTATTTTCAGCCGTTCCCATTCTCCCTTCCTGACTCAGTAATCACGTGGCGTGAGAATCCACCTTCCTCTCCCCAGCTTGAATTGCAGCCACTATTGTCCACAGGGAAATCTCTGCAGTTTGCAATAAAGTTCATTCACAGGCCGCAGGGGGTTATAAATGCATTGGATGCCATGACTCCACAACCCATCCCAGAACCTGTTTCCAAGGACAGAAAATTAGAGGAATGCAAGGTCATATTCTCCCCTGGCAGTCAGCTACAAGAGACAGCTCAAGAGCTCTCACTTGCCACTAGCCCCTCAGTGCTTCTTGAGCTTGGATCTTTGTTCTTACAGGGTCACATTCCAGTTGAGATACTTTACGGTTTCTTGAGGTGTTTGTTATGAAGCTGATTGAGGAGGGAGTTAAATCTCTTGACAGCCTAAATTGCATTGGGCTGAAACTTAACATGCACATCACTCACCAAAGCAGGGCTGTTTCATACCCCGCCCCCCAAATTCTTTACATCAGCTTCCAGATATTTTCTGTCTCCAGAGCAGTCTCAGATAAGTCTCTGATCCTTTTGGACCTTGTGTTTGTAAGACAGACTCTGGCCCCCATCCTGCAATCAGATCCGCATGGGCAGACCATATGATGTATCACAGCAGCACCGAGAGGCCCCAGCTGAGATAGGACTCCATTGACCACCACACTATACAGACACATGCTAGGCACACAAACCAGTGCCCCTGCACCCACACTGATCTGACTGCAAGATCAGAGGCTCATTTAAGAAAAAAACGTATTTAAGATGCTTGGTGTCTTGTCTGCACTGGTGACTTCTGTTATTTGGTTCAGTATGTTCAGTTTACATTGGTTTGCAGAGCAGCTTCTGCACAAGCCTACAAACTCCTTCACCCAAGCACCTATAACTTGAGAATAAACCAATTCCACTGAAATACTCATCTCCGAGGGACCCATGGCCCATGTGTCAAGACAATAAGAGAAACATTCTTAAATCTTTAACATTTAGAAAGGAACTTTAATTTAAAGACATACTGAGAAAATAGAGCCAAATTCTTCTAACGGCTGCATTCAGTGCCTGTACGAAAATGAGAGCAGAACTTGATGCTATGGGTTTAAATTAAACTTAAATACAGAGAGTGAAACAATGACAGCCCCTAAGGTTTGGGTTGGCTGGCCTGATTCAAAGGATTACCAGTCTGGGAAAAGGAAACCTCCTTCCAAGCATGACATTAAAAATAATACGTATGCAGTCTGGAATGTACAACACAATTGTCTTTCCCCACCTGAGAGTGGAGTTGTGTTGCACGTGCAGCCAATGCTCACAGGCCAGCACTGTCCCTTTCTACTAGCTGGACAACACACAAGTCTGAGTTTGCTACAGCCTTTGAGCCAACAGACCTGGGTCTCTCAGCTGAGGCAATACAGCTTTATGCTTTCAGATCCTAGATTATATCGCTCACCTGAGCAGGAGCCCACGTTCCGCCATGATCCACCTCCCCATGCCCAGATGCAGAAGGAACTCAGTGGAGCAGGAGGCTCCAGATCTCACCCTCTCATCTCTGCACAGGGGTGGACATTAGTGTTTCCCCAACTCTCCCTCTCCCATGCTGGGCTGGGCAGGCCCAGTTTCTCCTCACTAGGCGATGGGCACAGCAGCTATGCTGAAGAGACAGAGTGCAGCCTGGGAACCAGCCTGTAGCCATTTAAAGCAAAACCCAGAGAAGATTCTTCCCCAGCTCTGGGCGTGAGCAGCACCACCTGCACAGGGGAAGAGCTCACAGAACAGGCCAGTCTCCAGATAGTATGGACAGCCAGCCGTGAGGCCACAGTTCAAATGCTGAGACAGTCCCTGACCACCGTATCACTGGCTGCGTTTATACTGGTTCCCACTATCTTTGTAGCATATCTCGTTACTTTTTAAATTCTCTTGAGCCAGAATGCTTGTATTTTATCTGGAAGAGGAGAATTCCAAGCATTACAGCCATGCAATTAAAACGGCCAGAGGAAATATGTGGTATTATAATTTGGGGGAGGGAGGTACGACTGCAATTTCCAATGAAATGCTCTATTGTAAGGGCCCTCTAAGCAAAGTCCAGTGATTAGGCTGTTGCTTTGCACGTCTAGGACCTGAGTTCAATTCCTTACAGCGTGTGAGGGGATAAACACATGACACGTTGTAAAGTACTTAGACACTATGATAATTGGGGCCACATAAGTGCTTAAGATAGAGCCAGTGCACAGCTAGCTAATACATTACACTTTATATAAACAGAACATACATTGATACCTCTAATGAGATGCTTATTTTTAGGTAGCACACAATTTAGTCTGGAAAAACATGTTAACAGCTTAAAATAAATAAATAAATAAACACCATGGTTTATTGGAGATATTGTCCAAACTGGTGCAATTTATCTACGGTCAGGCCAGAATAAGGCGCTGGCAGCACTAAAATCCTATTTAACTCACCCAATTGCTGGCCATCTGCACAGGGCAGAATTTCATCCCATAGGAGAGCATTCTACATTGGCACCCAGGAGTGGACTGTACTAATACGACTTTTCCGCTCAAATTTCTCTAGATTTAATCTGTGACAAAAGCCAATAAAATTAAATTTGATGCCACTAATCACGTGAACTGCAAGAACCATGAAACGACAGAACTGGCATAATCACGGAGCTGTAAGAATTTCAGGAAAAGGCACTGGGAGGAACGAGTAATCCAGTAGCACAAAGCTGGATTGTTTATAGCCCAGGATGAAGATCTATTGGTCCCTCACCCTGCACTGACTCCAGTGTGACAATCAAATGAAATTCAATAGCTGAATATTCACCATTCAATGGATCCCTGGGAAACACCTACTGACTTGGGCACAACCGGATCTAGCAAGGGGTGTTTCCTAAACCCAACCAAAGGCTTTATTCCTATTTCCACCCTGTCCCTGGGCTGCAGGAGATTCAGAGCCATCTCTTCTACCCCAAAACACACACCAACGAGCAGCTGAGACACAGCCACCCCACCCCTGGGCTGCTGCTGATTTTTCCCATTCACAGCAGGACACACTAGAGAGGGACACTGCACAGGGAAACCAGCACCTGGCTCCACTGTAGTGAAACGGGCTGGGAGGACTCCTCCAAGGATCCACATACCCATCAAGGTTCTCCCAGCCCTGCCTCCCCTCCCAGACCGTACTGAATGAACATGCACTGAGCCAATGCCCCAGGGCAGTGCTCTTTCAGATGAAATGGAACACCAAAGCCCTGACCATAAAGCCCATTAGAGAGCTAGCGTATATCTGCAAACTTTCTAACGCTGAGACGGGGCAGCCGAGAACAGCTGGCCAAGGGATGCCGTGGAAACTTTACCACTTGGGTCATTTGAAATTAGAATGACCAATGCACTTGGGAACATCATGTGTTGGCAGGGAGACAGACTGGATAACTGAGTAGATCCTTTTCATCACAAGAGCAGGACGTTTACATCAGTCAGCTAGACAAATTTACACTGTCTCCCTTCCCAGAGGGATAAAGAGGTGGCTGGCTGGCTTCCAGGTGGCATGACTATTCTAATGTGACTGGGATTCCACTGTACTGTATAATTAACGATTGTGTCAGGGCAAGCCATCCTTTATCATTTTATATCTAAATAACCCATCCAAAATTCTTTGTGTAGTTTCTGTGTGGAGATACTAATAACCTCGACCGGGATTGGAGCACATACTATTGCTGTGCACTGTTAAAGAGATGCCATGTTCCACCCTGGGGCAGCTGCATCTCAGCAGCAGGTGACACGATCCCTGTAGAAGGCATGTAAACCACTCCGGGATTTTCCAGATTAAAAGGTACGATGTACAGTGTAAAATTATATATTTAAAAAAACTGAAATCTTAAATTTGCTTATCAAATAAAAGTTACTTCACATTTATTATCAAAAGGAATAGATTTAAAAAGCAGTTAGTCCTACTTCAGCAAAATATCCTGTACATTATGATGAATATTTACCCTAAATTAGCTTTTTCTGGTCTTTTAAATTTTGCTGCATGTTATTTGCTTTGTTTTACATCAAATTATCAGTCCCTACACACTGTTGCACCACTGCTTCCTTCCACAAAGACTCCTGACTCAAATGCCCAGGTGGGATGCAGCTCCCATCGGCTCCTACTCCCCCGTGTGCGTCCTCAAGTGGTACTTAAGGGACTGTTTATATCGGAAGCACTTAGTGCACTCAGTGCAGGGGTAGGGCCTCTCGCCGGTGTGAGCCCGCTGGTGCTCCAGCAGGTGGTGTTTCTGAGTGAAGTTCTTGCCACACTCAGTGCAGTGGTAGGGTCGCTCCCCAGTGTGGATGCGCTGGTGCTCCAGCAGGTGGTGCTTGCGGATAAAGCCTTTGCCGCATTCAGTGCAGGCATGCGGCGCTCCGCGTGTGGATGCGGTAGTGGTTGGTAAGCTTAGACTTCTCACTGAAGGTTTTCTCGCACTGGGTGCATTTATAGGGCCGCTCCCCCGTGTGAGTCCTCTGGTGCCTGAGGAGATGGGAGGGGCGACTAAAGTTTTTCCCACACTGAGGGCATATGAAGGACATCTCGCTCTTCCCAGTGTGGATCCTCTGGTGCATTATCAGGCTGATCTGCAGCCGGAAGCTCTTCCTGCACTCACTGCATGTGTACGGCCGCTCCCCCACGTGCGTAATCTGGTGTTTGCTGAGGCTCGACTTGTGGCTGAAGCTGCTCTCACACTCTGTGCATTTATAGGGTTTCCCTGCCGGTGGCGTTCTCTGCTCTGGCTTGAGGCTGTGCTTGTCTCTGAAGTTCTCCACACGCCGGGCCGGGCCGACTCCCCGTCGTGTGTGGCTGCGCTGGTGCAGGATAAACTGCTGCTTGATCCTGAAGCTTAAGTCGCATTCATTACATTCGTAGGGCCCCTCTTTGAGATGGTTCCTCTGGTGGATTATAAAGTTGATCTTCAGCATGAAGCTTTTCCCACACTCAGGGCAGATATAAGGTCTTTCCCTGGTGCGGTTTCTCTGGTGGACAATGACTGTCTTCGTTTCACTGGAGTCTCTTTCACAGGGAGAAGATTGCCCTGGCCTGTTTCCGATTAGGTTTCGCTGTTGCATTTTGGAACTGCACTGAGCCTCACAGGTTGTCCCCTGCTCATGATTCTGGAAAATCTGCTGCTCTGCTCTGCCTGAGAACATGGCATATGGCTCCAGGGTGTCAGGATCATCCTCCTCCTCAGTTTTGATCACAATCCCATCATCTGAGAGAATTTAAAAGAGAACCAAGACATCATTAATTTCATCTGCTTAGGATAAAGGAAGCCTCTTATGATTAAGATATTCTTGATACACAATGGAAATTGCCTAAAGAGTTTTTAAGAGCAAGTGACATAAGAACGGCCATACTGGGTCAGACCAAAGGTCTATCTAGGCCAGTAGCCTGTCTTCTGACAGTGACCAGTTCCAGGTGCCCCAGAGGGAGAGAACAGAACAGGGAATCATCAAGTGATCCATCCCCTGTCTCCCATTCCCAGCTTCTGGCGGACAGAGGCTAGGGAGGACTCAGAGCCTGGGGTGGCATCCCTGACTATCTGGGCTAATAGCCAT
The DNA here is from genome assembly GCF_016161935.1 of Mauremys reevesii. Taxonomy (NCBI): domain Eukaryota; kingdom Metazoa; phylum Chordata; order Testudines; family Geoemydidae; genus Mauremys; species Mauremys reevesii. The sequence continues at coordinate 1,009,955 of NW_024100727.1, forward strand.
TGATGGACCTATCCTCCATGAACTTACCTAGTTCTTTTTTGAACCCTGTTATAATCTTGGCCTTCACAACATCCTCTGGCAAGGAATTCCTGCCAGAGTTCCTACAGAAACCCTCTGGATCTGTTACTTAGAGAGGCGGTCAAAAGATGTTGCTTGCCTGTCTCAATGTTTGGGAATTCTAGGACATTACTCAAGGATACTGGAGAATCAGCTCTGGAAGAACATTACAGATTCCACTGTTTTAGAGCTGCTCAGCAATTTGCTGCCATTTTCTAAGATTTTGTTTTGAGGGTATCAGGCTTTTAGCTGTCCCTGTGGCACAGAGCTATTAGGGCACAACTGACATTCTGCTACCAGGTTAATGCAGCTTGGCAGGAAACTGTGCAAGGACTTTGGCTCCATCATCACTCTTGGTAACTCTGTTCTCAAGACCAGAAGTCTTGCGTTAATCTGTCCTCACTCTTCCACATGTCAGTGATGTGCTGGCAGGGGCTCCCAGGAGCCCTTTTTAAAAATTCTGCTTTGAAATTGAGACAGCGTGGGGCAATTTGCCTGTCTCATGTACAGTCACTTCCCTCTTTGGATCTGGATACACCAGAACCTACCAGAGAGGACTTAGCCTGGGGCTTTCATTGTAAATATTCTTCTGAAACAATTTTTTTTTCATTTGAAATGGATTAGATTTCACTGAATCGCAAGGATTTAAAAAACATCCCCTGGGGATGGACCCATGCAGATCACCCCATAAAATCCCATTTCAATGGGCTTTAGATCAACGCCAAATGAACACTAAGCTAAATTGTCTGTATACTCAGGATATTTTTTCAGGAAACCTCTCCAGCAAAGTGCAGCTTCATTTAAGCACGACTCCTCAGCAACGTGGATATGAGGAGGCATATGTGTTTAAATGGGAAAACAAATTAATCTATTCAGCAGTCCCCTCACCCACTTCTCCCTGAAACAAATGTGGCTTGGCACACACTTCAGGGACACAATTCTGTGGTGTCCCTTTGTTAATAAAATATTGGCTGAATATAGATCATTCTCAGCAAGATCAGAAACATCCTCAATGACACTGTGCAGCCCCCAACCTGAGAACAGCGCTTGTTTGCCAGCCTTAAGTCCTGCAGCAGGAGTCTGACTCGGTCCTGCCATTTGTATATACACAAAGCTATTATCAGCTTTTACACTTTAGAGAGTCAGGGTTTGTAAGTGAGAGACAGCTCGGTTCCTACAGGACAGCACTACACCGCCACCACAACAGCAGCAAATTATCATCACATGCATCAAGGATCACCTAGGATGGAGCTAAACATAGCTATGAAATAAGCTAACTAAAAGTCTTGTCAAAAATTGTTCCAATTCACTGTGTGCGGGTAGGGGATAGGTGAGAACACAGAGGAAGGCACATATAACCCAGATAAATAGTTTGCTGCCAGCTACTGAGAGAAACAAGAAAAGGTTTCTTTAAAAAGTGGGGAGGGGGATGTGTGTTTTTACTGATCTTCACAAAGGCCAAAGAGATCTTGGCAACACAAAATACCATAAAGCAGCACATAATACTTAGTTACAAGGCGGGGGACTTTCATCCAAGTTTCACTTTGGATGGTAAAGTTCTGGATGGGAATAGAGCACTCCAGTAATGTTAATTTGGCTAAAACAATTTGATCCATTTTAGGTTTGTTTTAGGATTCTCCCTCTGCATTCCCCAATTGTAGGAAAAGGATGTGTTAGGCAAAATGGGATGAAATCACTATGACCACACAGAACCGGGACGAGGCTGGCTTTTCCTTTTTGGCCACATTAGCAAGACAGACTTAGCAGAATGAAAAATATTTGCACTAATCACAGGACCCAGTTAACCATCACTCTGGGTCTCTCTCTTGAGGTCCCTTCCAGTCCTAGAATCTATGAATCTCTGGAAATCTTGGCATGGCGATCAGGCCCCTCTGGGTTAACTATGAGGTAGACTCTGCTTTCCACTGGGCGTGGTATTTGATTAGTTCCCAGTCACGCTACATGGCACAGAATGTCCAACGTGTACATACAGGCCCGGTAGATAGTCCGGGTGTCTGCATCCCCTAGCAGGTTCCACCAATAACTTTATACCCAATTCCTTGCCTTGTAGGAATAAGCCCTTTAACAGGTTACAAGACTTAACTCTAGTTCCTAGTAACAGTCATCCTAAAACACTTCCACTTCTACCTTAATCCTATTTTAGCTTGTAGTATTTACACAGCAGTTTTCTTCTACCCAGAGGGGGTTGCTTTCGACAGCTGACTAGGGTGTGGTAAATCCTCAGGGAAAGCACCGTTTGGGGATATCCGAGCTGGTTTATCTCTGAAGCACTTCGTTTCTCCAGTGTTTTGATCCAGTTTCTGAGCAGACTAGCTGGTGATGGAGAAGCGGATATGGCTGGCTAATGCTTTCCTCCATTCCATGTAATGAGAGTCTGCAGTGTGGGCTCACTGGCATTTTACAAGATGTTGCACTGTAACAGAGTTCCTCTCACACTCGATGCATTGGCAAGGTGTCTCACTCTCGAGTCTCTGATGTCTAATAGGACACAAAAAGTGGTCGAAGCCTTCACCCCACCAGGAACATGCTAGTGACCTGTTACAGCCTAATGAATGAAGTCTCTGCTGTGCAGTAGGACTGGTCTTCAGAGAGACGTTTCTGACATGTACTAGATGTGTCTGGTGTGTCTTACTCTGGAGTCCCCTGCCTGGCTGTGTGACTTCCGCTGCTCTCGTGGTCACTACTTCCACAGGTTTTCCTCCTGCATGGGTTTCTGGGGGGGATTTAAGACTGTTCTTTTGCTTAAAAGTTTCCCTCAACCCAGGCAGACTCTGGGCTTCCCTCCCGTATGGATTCTCTGCTGCACTGTACATCACTGCTGTACCCTGGAGCTTCTCCTCACTCTGTACACTCACACAGTCCTGCTTTTGCTCAGCTCCTCTGATGTAACACAAGGCTTCTCCTTGGCCTAAAGCTTTTCTCACATATAGCACATACAGCCACTCACCTGTGCAGTTACCCTGCTGAACAATGACTCTTCTGATTTCGCTGAAATCTGTTTTATATTCGGTGGACTCGTCCAGACAGTTCCCTGAGGGGTTTCTCGGAGACGTTACTGAGCCATACAGACTACCATGGGTTACTTCCTGGTCTGCATTCTGGAAACTTCCTTCTGATCGTTCCAACATTCTGTCCAGCTCCAGGTTTTCAGGGCAGTCCTCAGGATGAATCTCCTCTGTTTTGATCACAACCCTTATACCTGCTTAAATAAAGAGAGAACCCAGATATGATTCATTCCACTGAGTTGGGATATAAAGAAACCATTAGCAATAATCCTTTTCTGATTCACAGAGCATTCCCATCACGGAAAGAATAGAGGCACTGAGGACACCACAATTTTAGGGCTGATTTGCCATTTTTGCATTTTCCTGCAGGAGGTGATTTTCCCTGACCTCAAACCACTACTGCCGAAGTCTTTAGTAGTGCCTCAGTCACCTCAAACATTCCCGGGGTTAATGATCTTCCTAAATCCCAACACTGCAAACGTCAGGGGGTCCAGAATCCGATAGCCAGTATAATCTCTTTCTCCAAGACCATCTCACCCCAACCCTCCATCACCTTTCTGTGCAGCCTCATCTCCAGCCTCTTGGCTGACTGCAGCTGCATTCTCTTCCCTGCTGAGTCACTCCACCACTTACAGTGCCCTGTTCCCATGACTCTCCGCAGCCTGGAGTGTCACTATTTTGCAGGCTGACCTATATCTGGATGCTGAGTAATTACCTGTCCTAACCTTGCTCCCTTGAGTCTAAGATTGTCTCTAACCCCCACTGTGCTTTCCCTCTCCCCTTACTGTCTCTGTTCTTTCCTCACTGTAGCAACCCAGCAAGGAATACTCTGCCCTTGTTCTCTCTCTGCTCCATCTCTGATAGAGCTCTGCATTCTGCCCAGAATCAGTGCCCCCAGATGTGCAATGCACCATATCATTATTCTACTTCTCAGATACTACAATTAATACATTTACCCTGTATTGCATTAATCTGCTACTCACCTGCACTGGGGTCAGTAAGGATCTCTCTCTCCTCATCTGAGTCCTGCTGCCCTCTGACCCGTGACTCTACTCCTTGTTCGGTATGTGACAAAACACCAGGTTTGGAAATTGCAGAGTCTATTCAATGAGAAAGAGATTATTGTGCCATAAGCTTTAACAACGTTTCCCCTCGCCTGGATATGATGGGTACAGTGAATGGACACAAGAATGTTTTAATGCAGACTCTGCAAAAGGGAAATGAATCTCATGAGCATTTGACTGGGTTCCCCAGATGAAAATCAGGAATTTCCAGGCCTAATGGAATTTGAGACCCCTCATGTGCAAAGAAAGGATTAAAGGGGCACCCTCAACTTCAAAACAAAAACAACCACGCTGAGAATTTTTCAGCTTCCTGGGTGAAATCCTGGTCCCACTGAAGTCTACAGTAAAACTCCCATTGACTTCAACAGAGCTGGCAACCCACTCGTGCTACAACTAACACCTAAGACAAATGTAACTGTCAGAGTAGGCAAAAGTTATTCCTCTGTTTCTTCCAATGTGTTCAGTGTGCAGTTGACAGCACTGCCTGCACAGGCAATTTTACTGTTTCTCCTGCATGTGTGTGTGTGGTGGTTGGGACTGGTATGTCTACACTGGAGCTGGAGGTATAATTTCCAGCTCAAGGAGACATAGTGGACTAAAAATAGAAGCGTAGCTATGGTAGCGTAAGCACCAGGAGAGGTTAAGCACCTGAGTAACTACCTAGAGTTTCAGATGGGTTTGTATTCGGGATGGACAGTTCCTCCCTCTGCTTGTGCCATCGCACCTACACTGCTATTTTTAGCACACCAGCTTGATCAGAGCTAGCACAAGTATGTCTGCTTGAGCTGGAAATTACAACCCCAACTTGGGTCGACATTCCTTGTGTGTGTGCGTTTCTACGCGCATGCACACTCAGGCACGGGTGGGCTTCAAACAGCAAAAGGAGAGTTTATTTTAAACTTGTTTAAAAAATGCAATAAAGTCACAAAAATCAACAGGACGACACAGGAACCAACATAAGACCTGAAATATTACATTTAACTCGGAGTCTGAAATCAGCTAGACAGTGTCCCTTTAGGGCACTTGCTCTTTATCATAATGATTTGAAAAGTATCTGCGTACAAGAAGCGTTACTTGCCATTTTCCATAAAAGTCACTTCTCCCCCACCCCCAGATTCCAGAAGCGATGACCAACCACCACCCTTTAGCAAAGGAAATTTTGGGGGGGACATTTCAGAGGAGTTCAGCATTGGCCAAACTCCACTCCCACTGAAGTCAGTGGTAAAACTCCCATTGACTTAAACGGGAGCAGCACTAGGTCAATGCTGAAAGTCAGCCTTTCATTATGTGTCTATACGGCATGTCTACAGCAGCTTTTATATCCAAAGCACCATTTTAAAGAGAGCTCAGCACTCCTTAAAGGCACTGGATTAAAAGTTCTGGAGACCTGTGTCCTGTGTTTATCCAGCAAATAGGTGCAGCATAAGCAGCCAGTGCAGGCTTTTCCCATGCTGCTCTGCCAGCATGTCTCAGCCCTGATGTGAGGATCGCCTAACAGTGTTTATAAGTAAGACTAAGATGTTGTTATGGATATTTTTAGTAAAAGTCACGGGCAGGTCACGGGCAATAAAGACAAATTCACAGAAGCCCGTGACCTGCCCGTGACTTTTACTAAAAATATCCATAACAAAATGGGAAGCTGAGCTGCAGGGCCCCCACACTGTCCCACAACGGCTAGGCAGCTGCAGGGACCCACTCAGAGCTCCGGGGGGGCAGGGCCACTCAGAGCTCCAGCCACCTGGGGCAGATTCCATGACTTCCGCGACCACCGTGAAAAAAATCAGAGCCTTATTTCTAAGGGATGAACACACCCATGTCCAGTGACTACCCAAAGCTAGAAAGCAAGGGAAGGAGGGGTACAAACCTTGTGTATTTTTAAGTCCACTTTTAAAAGGGAGCTGACCCTCTGTCATAAAGGCACTGAGGACACTACGTGCTGACCCACCAAAAGGAATGAAAAAATACCCTGAGCTGAAGCCAGCCTGTAAAATCTCTGAAGTTCATTTATAACAAACAGGTGAAAACTGATCTTTACCCAAGGAGATCAAAGATTCATAATTGCCCTTCATCACATTCTTGTACAGTTCCTTCTGCCATTCGTCTAGTTTCTCCCACTCCTTCTCATTGAAATAGACTGAGACGTCATCAAATGTCACGGGCACCTGGAATCACAAATATTACACACTTAGCACCTTCTGCAACACTTATATCTTGGGATTTGATTTCTTAACTTCAGCAAAAGAGGAATAAAACCTCTCTCCATCCCACTCAGATGTCAAAGCTAATTCAGTGAGGTGAACAATCCACAACACAGAAATCTATTCACATGTGTATCTGGAAACAATTCTCAGATTCCTATTTCCACAACATAATGGATCTCAGTTAAAACCCTGGCTCTGAACACTGCTGGCTTCAAATCCAGATCAGAGTTTATCCAAACCCCACAGATCTGATTCTGATCTCACTCACATCAATATAAACTGGGACCTAGGCCACTGAAATTATTCAAGTTATAATGTGTGTCAAATTATTAAATGAGATCAGAATCAGGCATCACGGTTGAGCCTCATTTCTGTGAAGGATATAACCTCAAACCCCATGTTCAATTGCTCCAGAACTCTGGAGAAATTCTGTTCCAGACCGGAGGTTCACAGCTTGGACTGTCACTAGTGTGACAAAGTTCCTCCTCTACTCTGGTGGGTCCTGCGCTTATTGGCAGATTTTGTTCACCTCAGTGATCTTCCCCACAGTCTGGGTCAACTCCTCCTGTGTCTGATCAGGAGTTGGGAGGAACCCGGGCCCGTCCTCTACTCCGGGTTCCAGCCCAGAGCCCTGTGGATTGCAGCTGTCTATAGCGCCTCCTGTAACAGCTGCATGACAGCTACAACTCCCTGGGCTACTTCCCCATGGCCTCCTCCAAACATCTTCTTTATCCTCACCACAGGACCTTCCTCCTGATGTCTGATAACGCTTGTACTCCTTAGTCCTCCAGCAGCACATCCTCTCCCTCTCAGCTCCTTGTGCCTCTTGCTCCCAGCTCCTAACACGCACTTCCTCTCCTCTGGCTCCCCCCTGCCTGACTGGAGTGAGCTCCTTTTTAAACCCAGGTGCCCTGATTAGCCTGCCTTGATTGGCTGCAGGTGATCTAATCAGCCTGGCTGCCTTAATTGGTTCTAGCAGGTTCCTGATTACTCTAGTGCAGCCTCTGCTCTGGTCACTCAGGGAACAGAAAACTACTCATCCAGTGACAAGTATATTTGCCCTCTACCAGACTCCTGTACCCCACTGGCCTGGGTCTGTCACATATCCCTCCCCCCGGCTCAACACCAAGGGGTTGGGCAGCTTGGGATGCCAGACAGTACACGTGACAAGCCATCGGCATTGCCGTGACGGCTCCCTGCTGTGTTGCACACGGAACTGGAAAGGATTGGAGGGATAAGAACCACCTGGTCACCCTTGTGTTCTTCTCCTTGTTCCGCTGCATCCATTGAAGAGGGGCATGGTCGGTCACGAGGACAAATCTGCGCCCAAGCAAGTAGTAGCGCAATGCTTCCATGGCCCATTTTACAGCGAGGCACTCCCTCTCCACCACTGCATATCTTTGTTCCCTCGGAAGGAGTTTCCTACTGAGGTAGAGAAATGGGTGTTCCTCCTCCCTGACCATCTGTGATAGAACGGCCCACAACCCTACTTCCGATGCATCTGTCTGCAGGATAAATTCCTTGGTGAAATCAGGAGCTATCAGTACGGGGTTACTGCAGAGGGCAGTCCTTAGGTCTGTGAATGCTTCCTCTGCTGCGTCAGACCATCTCACCAGATCAGGTCCACAGGCTTTCACTAGGTCTGTCAGGGGGCAAAGTGGGGGATAAATCGTCGGTAATACCCCACTACACCTAGGAATGCCCAGACTTGTTTCTTGCAACATGGTTGGGGCCAATTTTGAATGGCCTCCAACTTGTTCACTTGGGGTTTTACCAGACCTTTTCCCACAATGTAGCCAAGATACTTGGCCTCCGTAAACCCTACAGCGCACTTGGCAGGGTTTGCTGTAAGGCCAGCTCGCCTGAAGGTATCAAGGACTGTCTCCACCTTCTCTAGGTGGGTTTCCCAGTCTGGGGTATGAATGACCACATCGTCCAAGTAGGCAGCAGCATAACTGTTATGCGGGCGTAATAGCTTGTCCATGAGGCGCTGGAAAGTAGCTGGAGCCCCATGTAGTCCAAAAGGGAGGACAGTATATTGAAAAAGACCCTCTGGTGTAGAGAACGCAGTCTTTTCCTTTGTGTCTTCCGCAAGGGGAATCTGCCAGTACCCCTTTGTCAAGTCTAGAGTAGTCAAGTACCGGGCATTACCCAGACGGTCCACTAGCTCATCTATGCGAGGTATGGGGTACGCGTCGAACTGGGATACTTCGTTTAGTCGCCAGAAGTCATTGCAAAACCTTGTGGTGCCATCAGGTTTGGGCACCAGTCCGATTGGGCTGGACCACTGACTGTGGGATTCTTCGATGATCCCCAACTCCAGCATTTTTTTTTTTTTTTTTACTTCTCCTTGTATTTCCTCCCTTTTGGCCACTGGCACCCGATAGGGCCTCATTGTTATTCTGTCCCCAGGGTTCGTGACGATGTGGTGATATGTCTCGGTTGTTCGACCCGGTTTTGTCGAGAACACATCTTGGTTCCGGAAGATCATCTCAGACACCTCATTCTTCTGGTCTGGTGTTAAATCGGGAGACGCTCTCACCTGTTTGGAAGGCTTGTTTTCCTGGATTAGGTCTTTTTGGACAGTTATGCACGCCTCTTGTGCATGCCAGGGTTTCAGAAGGTTGATGTGATAAATCTGTTCTTGTTTTCGGCGTCCTGGCTGCCGCACCTTATAGGTTACTTCTCCCACGGGTTCAACTGCCTCATAGGGTCCCTGCCATTGGGCCAGAAGCTTGCTTTCTGCCGTGGGTACCAACACCATCACCCGAGCCCCTGGTTGGAACTGTCGGACTTTTGCCTGGTGATTGTAATAGGTTCTCTGGGCATCCTGGGCCTTTTCCAAATGTTCCTGTACAATAGGGGTGACCCGGGCTATCCGGTCTCGCATCTGTATTACATGTTCTATTATATTTCTCCCCTCACTGGGTTCCTCTTCCCATATCTCTTTGGCGATGTCTAGTATGCCACGGGGGTTACGCCTGTATAATAACTCGAAGGGGGAAAACCCAGTTGAGGCCTGAGGTGCTTCCCGGATAGCGAACATAAGGTAGGGTAGTAGGGTGTCCCAATCCTTCCTGTCCCGACTTACCACCTTCCATATCATAGCCTTGAGGGTTCGGTTAAACCTTTCTACCAACCCATCAGTCTGTGGATGGTAGACTGAAGTTCTCAGGGTATGTATATGGAGCAGCGTACAGAGGTCCTTCATTAGCTTTGACATAAATGGGGTTCCTTGGTCTGTTAATATCTCCTTTGGTAGCCCCACTCGGGCAAAGATCCCCACCAGCTCTTTGGCTATCGTTTTAGAGGCCGTGTTCCGCAGGGGGATGGCTTCTGGGTAGCAAGTAGCATAGTCCAAAACAACAAGTATATATTGGTGGCCCCGAGCCGTCTTCTCCAGGGGTCCCACTAGGTCCATGGCTATTCGCTCAAAGGGGACCTCTATGATGGGAAGGGGTACTAAAGGTGCCCTCAGGTGGGGATGGGGACTGTGCAGCCGACACTCCGGGCAGGACGCACAGTACCTCCGCACTTCTTCATGTACTCCGGGCCAGAAGAACCGTCGTAGGACTCGTGCCAGGGTCTTCTCTACCCCCAAATGCTCCCAAAAAGATGACTATGAGCAAGACTTAATACAGCGTTCTGGTGTTTTTGAGGTACTAGGATCTGCTGTACCTTCTGCCCCTGTACTGGTGCAACCCGGTATAAGAGATTCTTCTTCATTATGAAATAGGGTCCTGGTCCCTGGGTTTTCCCTTCCACGGGGACCCCATCTATTTCAGTCACCTCCTTTCTAATGTTGTCGTACCTTGGGTCTTCGGCTTGGTCCTGTCCAAAATTTCCTCTCCCGGGTCTAATCTGCCTAAGATCTAGGGGCCCAGTCTCTGTTGCCTCTACTGGTTCAGAAGTGTTAGGGTGGGGGTCAGACTCGGGTGCTTCTCCCTCCTGGGTGGCCTCCTTTTCAGCTGCTCGGGTCCACCTACCTACGAGAGTGACCCTCTGGCTTTCAGTCAGTATTCGGGTTCCCAAGGCCTTAGCTGCCCTCCTTTCCCTTTTCGACTTTCTACCCTGTCTGAGAATGGAAAAAAAAATCTGGGGATATTTCAGAAAAGACTGAGGATTGACAGTCTACTGTGGAGGCCTCACTAACTTCAGGGTTCCCCTTTTCCTCCAATCCTCCTACTGGGAGTAAGTCTCCAAACCCTGGGAAGTCCCTCCCTATGAGCACCGGGTATGGGAGTTTAGGGACTACACCTGCTGCTCCCTCAGTAGTGTTTCCCTGAATCTCGAGTTTTACTGGGATGGTGGGGTAATAACCAACTGTCCCATGGACGCATGTTATCCCCATACGCTTAGCCCACAGCAGCTGACTACACTTCACAAGCTTCCCTGAGACAAGCGTGATAGCACTCCCCGAATCAACCCGTGCCGTGGTCTCTACCCCATTTAGCTTTACTGGCCTGGTGTACATATGTGGGGTTAGTGAGACCCCCACAAGGTGGATTAGGGAGCATGGGTCTGCCCAGTTCCCCAGGTTACACTGCATAGGCTCCTCAGCATTGGGACACTGTGCAGCTATATGTCCCCACTCCCCGCAGGCATAACATCTATATGGAGCCCTAGGCATTCCCCGGTCTCTTGGCTTGGGCAGTCTAACATCACGATCCTCTTCTCCCTCAGTGCTCCGACTCTTTGTGGCTTCTGGTGGGCCTTCACCCCTCTCTTTTTCCACCTGGGCCCTCCTGGTGGCCCAGTCACCTGAGCTCTAGGGCTTGGTGCTGCCAGTTTAACTTGGGGTGTCTCTTCCTTAACTGGTCGGGTCAGCTCCCTCGCCATCCTTCGCCTCTCTGCCAGTGCAACAACCTCATCATAGGTGGAGGGTTCGTTCTGACTTACCCAGGCACGAAGGTCTGGCGGAAGTCCCCTCATGTATCGGTCGATGACCAGAACCTCTAGTATCTGTTCCGGACTCCGGAACTCCGTTCGCAACCACTTTCGTGCGAGATGGATGAGGTCATACAATTGGGACCGCGGGGTTTTGTTTTCCTGGTACCTCCACTCATGATACCACTGGGCCCGCACTGCGGTCGTTACCCCAGATCTGGCCAGGATCTCTGCTTTCAGCTGGCGGTAGTCTGCTGCAGCCTCTTCAGGCAGATCATGGTAGGCCTTCTGGGCCTCCCCACACAGGAATGGGGCAAGGATGCCAGACCACTGATCTCGAGGCCAGGCCTCCCGCAGGGCTGTCCTCTCAAAGGCCAGAAGGTATGCCTCTACATCATCCTCCCACGTCATTTTCTGCAGCCAATGGCTGGCCCGTATGATCTGCGTCCCATCATGGCCGCGGTTCAGCTCTGTAAGGGTCTTTACCTGGTTTACCAGTTCCCGCAACATAGCTCGGACTTGAGAAGCCTGGTCCATCAGCAGGCGATTAGTCTCTTGCTGCTGCCGCATTGCCTCCTGTTGGGCGGCTGCCTGGACACAGGTAGCCTCCTGCTGGGCTGCCGTAGCTTGTATCAATGCCCGTACTAAGTCATCCATTGTGGTGAAAAAAAAATAAACCCTCTACTTTTTTTTTTTTTTTTTTTTTAAATCACCCTCTTTCTTCTGCCATGCCGTGCACGCTCAATCCCACTGTTAACACCAGTTGTGACAAAGTTCCTCCTCTACTCTGGTGGGTCCTGCACTTATTGGCAGATTTTGTTCACCTCAGTGATCTTCCCCACAATCTAGGTCAACTTCTCCTGTGTCTGATCAGGAGTTGGGAGGTTTGGGGGGAACCCGGGCCCGCCCTCTACTCCAGGTTCCAGCCCAGGGCCCTGTGGATTGCAGCTGTCTATAGTGCCTCCGGTAACAGCTGCATGACAGCAACAACTCCCTGGGCTACTTCCCCATGGCCTCCTCCAAACACCTTCTTTATCCTCACCACAGGACCTTCCTCCTGCAGGATAACGCTTATACTCCTCAGTCCTCCAGCAGCACACCCTCTCACTCTCAGCTCCTTGTGCCTCTTGCTCCCAGCTCCTCACACACACTTCCTCTCCTCTGGGTCCCCCCTCCCTGACTGGAGTGAGCTCCTTTTTAAACCCAGGTGCCCTGATTAGCCTGCCTTGATTGGCTGTAGGTGTTCTAATCAGCCTGTCTGTCTGAATTGGTTCTAGCAGGTTCCTGATTACTCTAGTGCAGCCCCTGCTCTGGTCACTCAGGGAACAGAAAACTGCTCAGCCAGTGACCTGTATATTTGCCTTCTACCAGACTCCTGTACCCCACTGGTTTGGGTCTGTCACACTAGTTATAATACAAATCTGATTCAGAAATGTTTACAGTTTTCAGATACAAACAGAGGCAGCTCTTTTCTGCAGAGCTGGGCAAATATTTGATCATTTTTCATTCATACGGTGAATTCCACCTGATGCAAATCATCAAACAGATTGCTGTTTTCAAGGTTATTTGCCAGCTAATTATTTCTGCAAGTAATTCCAAACTGCAGCTAATTTGCAAGGACTTTGTTATGAGTATTTGCAAGGAGCCGTTTGGATTGGACACACAGCCCTTTGTTTCAGTTCCGATTGGACAACTATGACTCAGAATGAAGTCTCCAGTCAAGTATTCACACTTATAAATTTGATAGTCTCTATGAATATGCAGCACTATTTAATAATAAAAAAAACCATGACATTTCCACAAGTAAACATGCTTGCTAAAATATTTGTGAAGTGCAAAAGCTGTCAACGCAAATATGAACGAACATTAAAGGAACTTTTATTTTTTCTTTGGTTGCATTGTTCATCTCGTCTCAATTTTAAGTACATCAAGCCTGTTTCCCTCCTCCTGAGTCCCAGCTATGCCCTCTTGCCTGGCACCAGAGAACACCTATCTGTTGCTTCCTGCCACCCTTCCCTATTCTCAGACACCCCTTACCTGCTCTTTTCCGCTGCTTGGTTGCCTTACGAATAGCAGCTTGTAATATCAGGGAATCAGTCTGGCTACTGGGGGCATGGATCAGCATTCGCGTCACACTCCCCGTCAGTACCCGGCCTTGGCTGTGGAAGCTAACGATCCATCAGCAGACCAAATACAATGATGAATCCTCGTCATGTGCCACCTGAGGCACGTTATGCATACACTAAGAAGAAGTCTGGCTTTTGGCAGAAGACTGCCAGCCATGAACCGTTAGCCCCAAATCCTAATGAACTGGATCTGAGAAATTCCTACTTCAAAAAAATCCCTACAGGAAAAAAAAAATGTAGTACATCAGAAGCAGGAAGCTGGCTAAACAATCAGTGGACCACTGGACAATCAAGGTGATAACGGAACAGTCAAAGATGATAAGGCCATTGCAGAGAAACTAAATGAATTCTTTGTAGTGGACCTCACTGCACAGGATGAGAGAGATTCCCACACCTGAGCCATTCTTTTTAGATGACAAATCTGAGGAAGCTTAGGGAACAAATTGATAAATTAAACAGTAATAAGTCATCAGGACCCGATGGTATCACCCAAGAGTTCTGAAGGAACTCAAATATGAAATTGCAGAACTACTAACTGTGGTATGTAACCTATCACTTAAATCAGCTCCTGTACCAGATGACTGGACGATAGTTAATGTGACACCAATTCTCAAAAAAGGCTCCAGAGGTGATCCCGGCAATTACAGGCCGACAAACCTAACTTCAGTACCAGGCAAATTGATTGAAACTATAGTACAGAACAGAATTATCAAACATGGATGAACACGTTTTGTTGAGGAAGAGTCAACACAGCTTTTGAAAGGGAAATCATGGCTCACCAATCTATTAGAATTCTTTGAGGGAGTCAAACAAACATGTGGACAAGAGTGATCCACTGGATTCAGTACACTCAGACTATCAGAAAGCCTTTGACAAGGTCCCTCAACAAAGACTTAAGCAAAGCAAGCAGTCATGGGATAAGAGGGAAGATCCTCTCATGGATCAGTAACTGGTTAAAAGACAGAAAACAAAGGGTAAGAATAAATGGTCAGTTTTCAGAATGGAGAGCGGTCAATAGTGGTGTCCCCTAGGGGTCTGTACTGGGACCAGTGCCGATCTACATATTCATAAATGATCTGGGAAAAGGGGCGAACAGTGAGGTAACAAAATTGGCAGATGATATAAAATTACTCAAGATAGTTAAGTCCAAAGCAGACTGCAAACAGTTACAAGGGATCTCACAAAACTGAGTGACTGGGCAACAAAATGGCAGATGAAATTCAATGTTGATAAATGTAAAGTAATGCACATTTGAAAAGATAATCCCAACTATACATACAAAATGATGGGGGTCTAGATTAGCTGTGACCACTCAAAAAATATATCCTGGAGTCAGTGGATAGTTCTCTGAAAACATCCACTCAATATGCAGCAGCCATTAAAAAAAGCGAACCAAATGTTGGGAATCATTAGGAAAGGGACAGATAAGACAAAAACAACGAGGAGTCCGGTGGAAATTTTAAGACTAACAAATTTATTTGGGCATAAGCTTTTGTGCATCTGAAGAAGAGGGTTTTTTACCCACAAAAGCTTAATCTGAAGAAGTGGGTTTTTTACCCACAAAAGCTTATGCCCAAATAAATCTGTTAGTCTTTAAGGTGCCATCGGACTCCTCGATTTTTTGTGGATACAGACTAACACAGCTACCGCTCTAATAGATAAGACAGAAAATATCATAATGCTTCTATATAAGCCAAGGTGTACAGGCATCTTGAATACTGCATGCAGTTCTGGTCACTGCATCAAATAATATCTCAAAAAATATATATATTGGAATTGGAAAAGGCACAGAAAAGGGCAACAAAAATTATTGGGGTATAGGACAGCTTCCATACAAGGGGAGATTAGAAAGACTTTTCACCTTGGAAAAGAGACGACTAAGAGGGGACATAATAGAGGTCTATAAAATCTTGACTGGTATGGAAAAAGTGAATAAGGGAATGTTATTTACTCCTTCCAAGAACTAGGGGTCACTCAATGAAATTAATAGGCAGCAGATTTAAAACAAATGAAAGGAAGTTCTTCTTCACACAACGCACAGTCAACCTGTGGAACTCTTTGCCAGGGGATGTTCTGAAGGTCAGTACTAGAACAAGGTTCAAAAAAGAATTAGATAAGTTCATGGAGGACAGGTCCATCAATGCCAGGATGGGTAGGGATGCAACACCATGCTCTGAGTGTCCCTAACCTCTGTTTGCCAGAAGCTGGGACTGAGCGACAGGGGATGAATCACTTGATAATTCCCTGTTCTGTTCATTCCCTCTGAAGTCCCGGCATTGGCCACTGTCAGAAGACAGGACACTGGGCTAGATGGACCATTGGTCTGACCCAGTATGGCCATTCTTATGTTAATATTTTTGTTCATAACAGGGACAGTCTCCTCTGATCCACTTCCCACAAACAGCTCCCGAGAGGGAAAAGAGGTATGAAGCTATTAAGGGGCAGTTTTATTTCTGAATTTCTTTGAGCTCCTAGTTTAATTAACTCTCACCCGGGCTCACTTGTTCCCAGCTCCCCCCAACCCCTGACTCCAGCCATAGTATATGTGCTATTGTTCTCTAGTCTGCAGTAGGCGCTTGTAAAATGTGCCTCTAATTCTGCACCCAAACTGCAGGCTTGAGCCTGCATGCAAAGCTCTAGAGCCTGGTTTAACATTTAGTCTTCCCTGCCAGCACTAGCTGAGATATTGTTACCTTAGGGACTTCTCCATTAGTGCCTGGGGGGAGTCTCAGGATCCAGAAGTTCCTGTTCTTCAGCAGGTTCTCCATGTTCTCCAGCCTCCTCTGCAGCAGCCCGTACTCCTGGATCAGAGTTCCCAGCGCGGCACATTTACTCTCCAACTGGTTGCCAAGCTCCACTGCTGTTTTCTCACAGTCTATTAATTTCTTCTCAGCCATCCCAGTTCTCCCCTCCAGATCCAACAACCGTGTGGCATGAGAATCCACCTTCCTCTCTACAGCTTGAATTGCTGCCACAACAGTCAGGGAAATCTCTGCAGTCTGAGTTTCTCTTTCAGAAGTTCGTTCAGAGACAATGGGAGGTGGTAAAGGAGATGGGCACTGTGTCACCGCATCCAGTTCTGGACCCTGTTTGCAAAGACAGACATTAGACGTGGAGTTGTGGTCACATGGTCAGCTATAGAGAGAAACAGGGCAAGAGTCTCCTGCTCTTAGCAATACCTGGTACTGGATCTTAAGTCTTATGGGGACATTCCCATGGGTTTCAAAAAGCAGTCAGTGCACATGTCCAGTTACTGCTCATATCTAAGGGACCCACAGGCTTCAGTTAAAGGGGGAGTTATATTTCAATCTTGTAATTGATTTAGAAAAGGGGAAATTAACATCATTGTAGTCTCTTTTCCCTACATGTGCCAGACTCTTAAATAGTATTTAGATTGTTGAGAGTCACAGTATGGATTTGAAGCCATTAAGAAGCTCACTCCTATACCATCCTTAGGTTACATTCTCACTGGAATACACACAATAAGGGAGAGACACCTTGTCAGTTCTCAGGAGGAAACCCTGGAAGGCAGACCCTGGCTGCTGCTGGAAATGGTTTTGGCAATTTGGTTCTGCACTGATGTCTAAGCAAAGATTCATCAGATATTCTAAGAGGTGCTGTGCTACTGAGGTGCCATCTTTCAAGGTCTGTCTACACTGCACTCTCCCTATGGCAGTGTACAGAGTACATACAATACATGCTCCCTAGCACAGGCAAAAACAGCAGTGCAGACGGTGAGGCACTGCTTAGGTGAGTAAAGACATGGCAGAATCTTCGGGTCTGTACCCTACTCAGCTCTCTACAAGCCCAAGCTGTGCCTCCCTTGTGTATACTGCTAGATTGAGCCGTGTAGTGTCCCACTGTCTCCCTGCTGGTGGAGCATTTCCCCACCGCAAGGCTGGCTCTGGCAGGGGGGAAGACAGTGGGGAAAGGCTCTGGCAGATCTCTGCAGCAAGGAAAGGCTCTGGCAGCAGAGAACTGCCGGAGTCTTTCCCCGCCACAGTGAAAGACTCCAGCCGCAGGAAAAGGCTCTGGCAGGGAAGAGGCAACAGGAAAGGTTCCAGCAACTGCTCACTGCAGAAGCCTTTCCCCACTGCCTCCGCTTGCTAAAGCCTTTCACTGCTGGGTGTAGCTACATACTGCAGGGTGGTTGCAGCCTACCTATGACTGCAGCGTGCAGCTACACAGACCCTACAAGCCGTGGCCAGTGGTGTGCAACATAGACATATCTTCAGATGAGAGAGAAAAAGTGAGAACCTGCATCTTTGTGGTCATTTAACATTCCTCAATACTTTCCACAAGAGTCATGGTATTAACAAGAGAATTCTGGACTTTCCTCCTTCATAGATTTCACCCACAGAATTAGATTAATAGTCATTTTTGATATCCTGTCCTGGACCGTGTGTACATGTGTTGCACACGCTGGTAAAGGCGGCACATTCCACCTAGAGGTCTCTCTGTTTAGGGAGCCCAGTAGATATGGATACTTTTTATGAAAAGCTTTTGAACTCTGAGGAATTAAAGTAGCTATACAAAGAATAATAAAAACCAAGTAATTAAATTAGAGAAACAAAGCCACCATTACTAACAACACAGAGCCCTTAAGGTCTGTTACGATGTGAAATAAAGTCACAGAAATGGGGTTGTGGAGTTATGGGTCAAGTCAACAGACACTTTAGGATTTCACCCCTCCGGTCCAGACTATGAGAGAAAGGAAAGATAAAAGCTCAACACCTGAAGGGTTGGGAAATAAAAGAGACTGCATTATTAACCATCATCATTAACATGAACATGTTCCCCTTAGTTAGAGAGAGGGACTCTCCAATAGTCACAGGGTCCCGTAAAGCTCATTTCTGCCACCTCTGGAAGGCGGCTGCGATGCTACAGTGAGTGCGCGCAACACAATACCCTGAGTTATGGTTCGACAACAAACGGGTACGAACTGCTCCCCTCGAGCTCCGCAGCAGGGGCCCGATCCTGCCATGCTGGAGCGCTGGCTGGTGCCAGGGCGGGCCCGGCTGGGAGGCCGGTCCCTGCAGCTGGGGGAGCAGCAAAGCCCCGGGCCCCGCTCCCCGCACCAGCGGAGCCGTCCCCGGTGCCTGGGAAACACCAGCCAGGTCATCCGCCCCAGGGGTTCCGGACCCACCTCCCCATTCAGCTTCCAGCCTGGGCCGTGCCCTGCCCCGGGGCGAGCGGGCAGCACCGCGCTCCCCGGGGCCAGGCCGGGAGAAGCTCGCCAGGGCCCACTCCAGGCTCCTCCGCCAGGCGGTCTCCTGCCCCGCTCGGGGAGCCCCCGCCGGGCCCTTACCTGGGCAGCGGCCCGCTCGGCCATGGCCCTTTGTTCCCGGCCCAGGCGCAGCCGAGCTCGATCTGGAGCTCGCCCCTCACCGCGGCCCGGGGGCGGACATGAGCGAGTCCCCACGCGCCCCGGGCCCGAGGAGCTCCGCCGCCGGCTGGCCCCGGGCAGGCACCGGGCGAAGCTGCTCCGCGGGGACCCGGGGAAGTCACGACGAGACCCGCCCGCCCCGCTCAGGGAACGAGCCGCGCGGCTGGATCCCAAGGGGGCCAGGCCCGGCCCGGCCGAGCCCGAGCTCCGCTCCCGCTCCGGGCTGGGCAGAGTCCCGGCGCCGCCTCGCCACGGGCCGGCCCCGCTGCCGGGCGGAGCAGAGCGAGCGCAGCCGGGAGGGAGGGAGGAGCCGCGGCCTCGCTGGCAGGGTCCGGGAGCTGCGTGCGGGGAGGAGCCGGCCGGGAGCGGGGCCGGCAGCGGCCCCTGGCGGCGGGTGGGGCGCAGGGCACCGGCCGGGCTGGGAATCGTCCCTCCGCGTCTGCCCAGAGCGGGGCCCCGCCGGCAGGTGGCAGCAGAGCCGCGACGGCTCCTGCGTCACTGCGAGCCCCGGCTCCCGGAGTCAGGGGATCCCGGCGGAGCTCGGCCTCCTCCCAGTAACAACGCGCTGCTTCGGCTACGGGGCTGTGACCGGCCGCTGTCCCCTAGGGCGGCTACCCATCAACCGGGGCCTTCCCGGCTCTCCGGGGTCCCAGGGCTGGGCTCTGAGCTACTCACCTGGCTGCCTCGGGGAGCGGGAACCCGGCGTCCCGCCCCAGCTCAGGTATCCCCGGTGCTCACTCCAGGACCGGTCTGGTACCGCCTCCTCCATCCAGCCCCTCTTCCGACTCCTCAAGGGCCGGAGCAGCCACCACGGCCCATTGGTACCGCACTGCCCGGGGCAGGTGGGTTGGCAGCAGTGGCACCATCCGCCCCCAGCGCAGCGGGGAGTTCCCTGCGTTCACCGGCCCAGGTTACTCCGCACTCCCGGGCTCTGTCACCCGGGGGGGAACCCACGTACCTGGCTGAGGCAGCGCAGGCCTGAGGCGGTGAGGAGGGGCCGATGCGCCCGGGGCGCTCCGCTCTCTGCGGCAGCAAAGGGCCTGACTCCCGCGGGCGCAGGGGGGGTCTCTCCCGGGGCAGCTCAGCAAACCCCTGTCAGGGTAAAACAGACAAGGGGGGGTCCGTCTACTCCCCCTCAGGCAGGGGAGCGGTACTGGGGGGTCACCCGTGCTTCTCCGCCGGGCAGAGGGGCGGGCAGGCAGGCAGGGCATCGCCTGTGTCCCGTCCTCCCCCCCACGGCACACAGCAGTAGGGGCATCCCCACCCCCTTCTGCAGACGGGAGGGGAAGGCTGTTGTGGGAGGGCGAATCACCCACACTTCCCTCGGACGGGGGGGAGGCAATTGCGGGAGAGGGGCTGCCTGCATCCCGCTCCAGCATGGCAGTGGGGGAAGGCAGGCTGCGGGAGGGGTCACCTGCCTTCTTCTCCAGCATGGGGGGGAGGCAGTCGGGGGGAACCGCCCATGCCCATCTCAGGCAGGGAGTCTGGGGACGGCTCCTGCTCCCCACAAGCACTCCCCTCGGGCAGGGGGATCGTCGGGGTCGGCCCAAGCTCCCCTCAGGCAAGGGAGACATAATGGGGGGGTGGCACGTGCTCCCCTCAGGTAGTGGAGGTTGTGGCCCGTGCTCCCCTCAGGCAGGATGGGGGGTGGCACGTGCTCCCCTCAGGCAGGATGGGGGGTGGCGCGTGCTCCCCTCAGGCAGGGGAGGGGGGTGGTCCATGCTCCCCTCAGATGGGGGATGGCATGTGCTCCCCTCAGGCAGGACGGGGGGTGGCGCGTGCTCCCCTCAGGCAGTGGAGGTTGTGGCCCGTGCTCCCCTCAGGCGGGGCGTGGCATGTGCTCCCCTGAGGCAGGATGGGGGGTGGCGCGTGCTCCCCTCAGGCAGGGGAGGGGGGTGGTCCATGCTCCCCTCAGATGGGGAATGGCATGTGCTCCCCTCAGGCAGGGGACGGGGGTGGCCCATGCTCCCCTCAGGTGGGGGGTGGTGCGTGCTCCCCTCAGGCAGGGGAGGGGGGTGGCCCATGCTCCCCTGAGGCAGGGGAGGGGGTGAGTGCTCCGGGGAGGGGGGATTGGCTGCCACTGTCTTCCCCTCTTGCTCGGGGGGGGGGGGGCTCGCGCTCCCCTCTGGCAGAGCTGGCCTCCCCTCCTCCCCACTCCAATTGGCTTAGGCAGCCCTCCATCCCCCAGGGTTCACCCAATCACAAGGCTCCAACTCCCTGGGACAGGTGAGCACCTTGCAGCCTTCTCCCATCTCCTCTCATCCGCCCAGCAACAAGCCTGGCTCCCTTCTTCCTCACCCCCCTTAACCCGGGTCAGGTTGGTAATCCTGAGGGCTGCAGCAGAAACTTTGAACACGTGGCCCAGGGGCACACCCCTGTAGCAAGATCTGCCACCCCATCTACCTGTTGCATCTTGTCTTGCAAACTGTAGGCTCTTTGGGGCAGGGACCTGTCCTGCATTACGTCTATACAGTGAACAGCACAATGGGGCCCTGACCTGGTTGCGGCCTTGAGGTACTACCACGGTATCAATGTTATAATTTAACAGTAAAGGACCCTTGGTCCAGGATGCTGCTCAGGGAAACCAGCTTCTAGTTCTACATCTGTGTGAACATGGCGTAGGTGAGTCTCAAAGATCTCTACATGTACAACAAGCTGTTCTCAGCACCACCGTTCCCTCCCAGCTTGTGCAGGCTGGGCCCAAACCCTCTGGACTAGATTTTCAACCCCTTTCTCTCACTGGTGAGCACTTATCCTATGCTCAGTCCCCCGGAAGTCAGTGGGGCCAGAAACTGTTCCATTAGGGTTGGGATGGAATTCACAATCAGATAGATACGGAGGGTGCCTCTGAGGAACTTAATCATCTGACAATTTTTTCCAATAAGCTTTTTTTTGTAATTATCGCAAACACGGCAAGTAAGAATTCTTTTTAAATCACTCCCCCTGTCTCATGGTATTTCAGACCGGACAGATAAGTGCAATGAAAGGTACTGATGCTGCACGCCAGGCTGAGCTGCATTTGGCAGATGGTCTGTTTCTGATGGTATCTTTGTTTTGCTGTTCATTGTACATTTTATTATTGTGCATTTTGAAAAGACGATTTGAGAGAACACACATGTGAATGACTCTCAGGGCAACAGCTCTACTCACATGGATACGAACAGAGCAGTGGTTCTCAACCTATTGATCATTGTAGGCCATAAATGCAGCCCACAATGTGTTACTTGGGCCACAGGTTGAGAACCAGAGCGCGCGCCCACCTCCACCCACCCCCTAACTCCAGCACCTCCCACTCAGAGACCCCTCGACAGAGCGGGGCCAGGAGCAGAGCCCTGGGTGGGGGACCAGGCAGCGGGGACCCTGGACCCCACTGTGTGTGGTTGGGCAGGAGACCCGACCCTGGACCCAGCTGCATGAGGCCCGATGGCAGGCCACAGGTTTAGAACTACTGGAACAGAGGAATGTAAATATTAACCAGCTACTTCCCTTGGGGGATGGGCCCATGTGGAAGAGTCCCCGTTCGACCCCCTCCTGGACAGTCAATGGGACTGACTCACTCAGGCACTGCTGAAAATGTCCCCCAAACAGTCTGTTACTTCAGTGGGCTCCTGGACATTTATCCAGATTTCACGATGCTCACAGGTTAATAGCAGCCCTGTGATGTCTCAAGCACGGAATCCATCATTTGAATGGTGCCTGAGACAGCCCCAAGGGAAAGACGTCTGCTGCCATCAAGAACACTGAACATGAGCCAGTGACAATGATTAAAAATTGTAAAAGAAAGTGAACGTGTTCCATTAACTGACAGAGATGGTTTCCCCTTTCCAAAGGGCACCTTACCTCCATACCACAAGCTGGGAATCCTGATTGACAGGTCAAACACCTATGAACACTGAAAAGTAGCTCTCGTTGGTTTAAGAAAGATGCAACTACCTTTAGTGTAATGAATTAGCAAGAGTGAAACACAGGAAAAGAACGACAAGCTTCCCATGGAGCACTGAGGCTGCCTAGCTGTTCTTTGCCATAGTGGGAATGGACTCAACTGTTAACAAAGCAGCAGCCTAGACCTCTCCACAGATCATCCCGCTGACATTTAGTTCCCTGTTCAACACTCAGAGAGTTGGTCTCACTCCCTTGCTCAGATGCCATCACGATCATTGTCCCCAGCCAGAGTTCCCTGGGAGCATTTAACACAGCATCTACGGGGGGAACTCCTTGTGCATCAAGGGCGGCGACACAGGCTCTCCCCTGTGCGCTTTGCCTGGCAGGTCGTGCAAGCGTCTCTGTGCTGCCAGCGTCCCCCAGAGTTTCTCTCCCGTGTGGATGCGCTGGTGTCCCACCAGATGCTGTTTGCGGGTGAAGCTCTTCCGGCACTCGGTGCACTGGTAGGGCCGTTCTCCCGTGTGCAGGCGCCGGTGGGTCAGGAGATGCTCCTTCCGCATGAAGGTTTTCCCGCACTCGGTGCAGCCATAGGGTCTCTCCCCAGTGTGGATCATCTGGTGCCTAATGAAGTTCGAATGGTGGTTAAAGCCCCTCCCACATTCGTTGCAGATATACAAGCCCCTGCTCTTCCCTGCGTGACTCCTCTGGTGTATCATGAGGTTAATCTTCAGCTGGAAGCTCTTCTTGCACTCAGCACAGGTGTATGGCCGGTCCCCCGTGTGGGAGAGCTGGTGTTTGCTGAGGCTCGACTTGTGAGGGAAGCTCTGCTCACACTCAGGGCAGTTATAGACTCTCTCCCCTGGCTGGATCTGTGGGCAGGATTTGAGACAGTGGTTTTGCTTGAAGTTCTCCCTGTGCTCAGGAGGCATGTGGGCTTCACCATGGATCCTCTGGTGCAGTACGCACTGCTGCTCGTAGAGGAAGCTTTTCCCACATTCAGAACAGACATACGGTGCCTCTCCTGGGAGGCTCTCCTCTTGGACAATGATTGTGGTGAAGTTACTGAAGTCTCTCTCGCCTGCAGCCGAGTCCCCCAGACTGTTCCCATCAGGGTATTCTCCCTGGATGCTGACGTTGCCCTGATCGTCACAGATCGGATCCTGCTCAGGGTACTGGAAAACAGTCTCTTCTGGTCGTTCAGGCAACGTGCTGTACAGCTCCAGGCTCACCGGGATTCCCTCCTCAGCTTTGACTACAACCTCGTCATCTGCTGGACTCAGAGGAAAAACCAAGAGTTATAGTTTTCTGCCCCTTGTCCATCCCCCATCTGCCTCTCAGCACCCTGCCATCTTTCTGCTTCCAGGTACCATCTGCCTGAGAAAACTGTCAGCAACTTACTGCCCCGCTCTAATACCCCTACGCAGGGAGACAGCGAGCAGGGACTTATGGCACAATCACAGTACCTCAGTGCCAGCCAAGGAGGCTAAGAGACTTAGAGGAGAACGTTCCTTTGGCATAAAAAGGAGAAGAACCAATTCCATTCCAACCCACCTTCCAAAGAGCCCCAAAAGAGATGGGTGAATGGAAATCCGGCCTGGTGGGAAGCTGCGTCTGAGCCCTGCGAAAGTGATCTGAGAAATGCCATTTGAGAGAGAGGACTATCTGACAAGACAGGACTCTAAGAGCTGACAACGGTCTCTTTTGGCTGACAGATTCCTGTTGCACTCACTGTTTGAGTCATTCTAGTCACTCGCTCACCTGTGCTGGGCTCTGTAGAGATCTCTCTCTCCTCTGAGTCCCACTGATCCCTGATGTACAGGTCTTCTTGTTTTACCCACGATACAGTGTCATGAGTAAGGCTCAGCAATTCTGTTTGCAAGGGGAGAGAAATTACATTGTGATTAGCTAACATCCACCCATTCACATGTTTCTATTAGCTAACGTTTACACACAGCACCCAGGTGCTATACAGAGAGAACAGAGACGCAACCCGTGCCGAAAGGTGCCTACAGTCTGGGCTAGGTACAACATGATGCAGGGAGAGATGAGAGCAAGCGAGAGGGTTGCACAAAATAAGGCAGTGAAGATGCAGCTCGTGTTGGTTCCTGATTTTTAGGTCAATAGAGAAGTTTGGTGTGTATGGTGGGGAACCAGGCTGGATTTCACGGCTCTTTGCACTTGCACCCGAACGTTATGGCACTCAGAGTCACTAGTCCCTTTGGAAAATCTTGGCCAGTGGGCACAGGGAGTATGAAAAGCAGCAGCTGGAGGCTCAGTCCTTACCTTCCTCTGTCTCTGCTGAAATACGGGTCCTACCATAATCACACACCTAGTACAAACCCTTCTGTGTTGCATTTCCTAATTCCTGGCCCTCAGCTCCAGGGAGTTCAGCCTGTTCTGCGCCAGACAAGGCACATAAGCTTTCCTGGCTTCTTTTCCGTCCCCGAACCCCTCCAAGGCTCTCTCCATCCTGGCTGGCTGAAGTTAGAGCAAACTGCTTCCAAACCAGCCAAGTCGTCGCTCTCTCTGAGCCATCCGGCCTACTCGATGAGTAAAGAACCACCTCCCACTCCACAGCTGGAGGGAGCTCCTGTGCTTGCAGTGCCCCTCCTTCTCTAGCTGTGCATCCAACTCTGCGCGGCACTATTTTACCTACCTATCCTGCTTACAAAGCCTCCATTACTATCATCTGAGAGCCCTCACCCCAAGTATTTATCCTCAGAACCAACTCTGTGAGGTAGGGAAGTGCATTTTGCAGATAGGGCATATAGACAACGAGGGTGCAAAGAAAGTCTGGGACAGAGAAGGAATTGAACCAGGGTCTCCCATGTCACAGGCTAGTGCCCTGAGCCATCCTTCCTCTCGTACATCTGCCAGCAAAGCACCTCATGACACTCCACGTAACTCACCTGTGCTAGGCTCCTTCGGGATCACGCTCTCCTCAGAGTCCTCCTGAGCCACCCTACACGGCTCCTCCCCCCGTTCAATCCTGGACAGAAGGTCAGGTTTGGAGATGGCGTAGTCTGTTCACGTGAGAGGACAGAAAGGGGTGGGAGGGTTAGTCATAGGCACTAAGTATTATTTACAGACAAGCAAGGGTGATTTTAAACCAATCTGCTCTCCCAGTTCAGGTGCAGGGAGGAGCCCTCCATTCCTGCAGACAGGCAGCACGCTGAGAAGCCCAGACCCCCAGTTTTCTGCGTGCCTATTTCAAGCTGCAGTGCCCTCCCACAAGCCCTGAGAGAGCTGGCTGCTAGGAGGGAGGCACTGGTGGGTTGCTTCCCCCTCCCCACGCTCCCGAATTCAAACATCCAAAGGCACAACAGAATAAAGCTATAAGATGTGCTGTGTATCAGTTTCCTGACTATTGCATCCTTCCTTCTCCTGAGCTTTTAGCTCTTGAGGTTGGTGATACCAGAAACTGGGAGACATTTTAAAGGCTGGGACTACAATTCAAATGCTAAGGGAGAGAGAGAACACCCAGCACAGCAAAGTAATGACGGCGAGCACCCGAGTCTTCACTCACCACCCTCGGCAAGAGCACCAGGCCCATGAGTCACAGCCCTTCGCCTAGTCCAGCCAATGGCAGTAATGTCAGGGCACATTCACAATGCACAGAGCAGGCCTGGGATATTCACACTGTATCAGCACCAGGGTGTGTAGGCTGAACACATACAATGAGAGGGAACTGCTATTCAGAGCTGGAAAGCTGCAGACAGAGCAATCGCTGCAGATCTCTCCTTCTCTGCTGAATGGAAGGAACGAGTGAAGCACAAACTGAAGGCTATAAGGGCTGCTCCGCTGGAATTATTGCGGGTGAAAGGTGCCTGTTGCAGCTGTGGACTGAAGGCTTTTATCTGCAGAATGGATATAGCACTACCAACAGCACCGCAAGTCCTAGAAGGATCATCTCTAGGGTTTACTTCAGAGATCACTGACATTCTAACAGATGAGTGAAAGAAAACTGATTCTTACCCAATGAGATCAATGATTCATAGTTGCCTTTCATCACGTTCTTGTAAAGGTCTTTCTGCCAATCGTCCAATTTCCCCCACTCCTGCTCAGAGAAATAGACTGAAACATCATCGAACGTCACTGGCACCTGAAATCACAAGAGTTAACCGTTTGTAATATAGGTAAAGAATTAAAAACAAAACCCGATGTTAACATGACAATATCCACTTAACTTAGGGTTTGCCCTTTGTTTATGGGCCTTCCCTCAGTTTTCTATCCAGGTAACAATGCCAATATCCAGCCAATCTAGATTAATGCTTGTAGTATGAATACAAGACACTAAATTAAATGCTTTAGTTGTGTTCAGACAGTGCATAAGGGGCCCTGTCCTCCAAACCCTCAATCACGCAGGAAGTCTTTACTCATGTGACTTCAGTGGGGCCACACACCCTGAGCTGGTGTGCTAAATCAGATGAGACGCTTGCGATTCAATCCAAAACAAAAAAAAAAAAAAAAAAAAGCAACTCTATGTGGTAAAATATGTCCTTTGTTAACCTTCAGTGCTTATCACTTCTGTTCCTCGTGGCCCCTCGGATTCACGTTGCCCTGACCTGCTCAGATATATAATATAGCCTCCTTACCTGAAATTTGTTTTATATACACCAGCAGCTACACCATCAAGGCCTTCCTTGCCTCTTCACTGCTCAAACACCTGGTTTTATTTTTCTCATTAAAGACAAATTTAAAAGAGCAATTCAGCATTTCTGCCATTTTAGACTCCTGATCATTTATCAATGTCTTTCTCCTCGGATAAATGTGTAAAAGCCCTTCTTACTCCTCTTAGCTCCACAGAAATCAAACTGCCCAGAGAAGCAGTGATGGCACAGAATCCAAATAACTTGGTAAGCAAGGATGGAAGCAGCCAGAGAGAGTGGAGGAGGAAAACCACACACTACAAATTATGTTAAACTAAAAGAGCACATAAGATACAAGAGAGGATTGTTTCTCTTCAATTCCCCTTTCAGTATGATCCAGCTTCAAGACATTATCGCTCCCCCTCAGCACCAGCTGGGATATTCTTACCTTGGGGACTTCTCCCTTAGTGCCTGGGGGCAGTCTCAGGATCCAGAAGTTCCTGTTCTTCAGCAGGTTCTCCATGTTTTCCAGCCTCCTCTGCATCAGTCCATATTCCTGGATCAGAGATCCTAGCATGGCCAGTTGGTTACTAAACTCCATCATTCCTTTCTCTGTGTCAGATATTTTCTTCTCAGCTGTCCCTGTTCTGCCCTCCAGACTCAATAACTGCGTGGCATGGGAATCCACCTTCCTCTCCACGGCTTGAATTGCAGCCACTACAGTCCACAGGGAGATCTCTGCCGTTTGCAGCTGGGTTTCTCCCGCAGCAGTTCGCTTGGGGACAATGTGCGGTTGCAGAGGAGCCAAGTGCAGGGACTCCATGTCCCATTCCCGAGCCTGGGTGCAAGGACAGAAATTGAGAGAGTTGAGGTCTTGATCCAACCTAGGAGAGTCTCCTCCACGTGAGGGCAGTTTGACTTCAATATAAAACTGCCCTATAGCCATGTAGCTTAAGTGAGTTCCTGACGGACAGACAACGGACGGGGTAGATTTCTTAGACCACAGGGTGAGCATCTGAGATCTCAGTGCTGAGCCAGCTGGTTTGCCTGTTATTTTCTATTTTTAAACCAGTGAAATAATTGTACATCTACCCAATCCCTGGCGTGTTTATACAGCTGTTCATTTGAATGTTATTACATCTTTTGTTGTGGACACTGTGGTAGAACCGCTAAGATGGCATTTC
Organism: Mauremys reevesii; assembly: GCF_016161935.1. Classification (NCBI taxonomy): domain Eukaryota; kingdom Metazoa; phylum Chordata; order Testudines; family Geoemydidae; genus Mauremys; species Mauremys reevesii. The sequence goes on from NW_024100727.1 coordinate 1,038,357, forward strand.
CCCGCTCAACAGGGGCGGTCAAAGGGGGCATTAGCAGGATGGAAAACACACGAATCTGTTTCAGGGGGTTCGCAGAGGTTTGCATAACGTGGCCGCATGTCAATGGGGGGCTGCGCTCCTGCACATCACCCTTCCCACCGGCCATCACACACGAGCCCGGGAGGAAAAGGCAGCTGCTGCTCAGGGCGAAGGAACCCGAAGAAAGCAGCGCGGGCATGTTTGCCTGTGATGCAGGACGGCGAAGATTTGCAAACCCGGTGCTCGCATTTTGGCTTCTGCACTTGGGTGCCCCGGTTTTACCCCTCCCCCCCCCTCGCGCAAAAAACAACCACCACCACCGAGCAGGCAGGGAAGACTCTGGGCAGGTTCTGGGGCGTTTGGGGCGAGCGAGACCCGGTGACCAGCCGGCTGGTCGGTATTTCTAAGGCACAACGAGCGGGGTGTTCGCCCCGCCAAGCAGCCTGCCCCCGGCGCTGCCCGCCCCTGCACGGCCCCTCTGCGGGGCCCTCATCCGGCCCGGCCCGGCCCGGCCGGGCAGCCCCGCGGCCCGGCTCCCGGGGCCCAGGCCGGGCGGGCCGGGCCGGGAGAAGCTCCCGGGGCCCGAGGCTCCCCGCCCGCCGGGCCCTCACCTGGGCAGCGGCCCGCTCGGCCATGGCCCCCGGGAGGCGGGCGGGGCTTCTCCAGCAGGCCCGGCCCGGCCGAGCTCCGCTCCCGCTCCGGGCTGGGCAGGGTCCCGGCGCCGCCTCGCCACGGGCCGGCCCCGCTGCCGGGCGGAGCAGAGCGAGCGCAGCCGGGAGGAGGAGCCGCGGCCTGGCTGCGGGGCCGGGAGCGGCGGGGCGGCAGCGGCCCCTGGCGGGGGGGTCGCGGCGCCGGGCCGAGCCGGGGCAGGGGGACCCCGGGCGCTGACCCACTCGCCCCCCTGGCCCGGGCCGCAGCCCCGTCGGGCGCTAGGGGTGAGCCTGGACTCGGCCCGGGGGACCCGGCTCCGCGGGGTCCGTGTGAGCGTTGAGACCCGCAGCGATGGGGGCCAGGGGTCTGTCAGCTGCTGCTTCCTTCCCCCAGTTATCGAGGTCTCCATGCCCCCCCCCCCAGTCATGCCGGTTGGATAACACCCGGCTTGGGTCACAGGGGGATTTGACTGCACATTTCCCATGGCCCCGGCTGGGTCGGTGCTAGTGGTGCTGTAGCCGGGAAGAAGTAGCTGGAAAGCTTGTATGTACTGGGTGTGCATGTGAATTCCGGCAAGTCATGTTTTCTGGGCAAGTCGCCCCCAAAATGTGTTTATTCATTCGTGCATCCCCCCCACCTCCTCTCTAAAGTGCATTGGGCTCTGTAGAGGCGAGAGAAGCACCAAATTCTGCCAGTCGCATTTCACAGAAGGGAAACAACAAGACGCAGAAGATTGGCATGACTTGCCTCAGTTGCTGTGTGCTGCACTGGAACAAGAGATTGGTGTCACAGCCTTTCAAACAGTGGGGATCTGACCCTTGTAAATGCCAGTGGCGCCATCTGTAAAACAGAGCTAGGTCAGATGAAAGTCGGCTTTATTGGGACATCTTCAGCCAACAGAATGTTGGGAACCGCTAGGAAAGGGATAGCTAATAAGACAGGAAATATCATAATACCACTATATAAATCCATGGTGCGCCCACAGTTTGAATGCTGAGTGTAGTTCTGATCACCCCAGCTCAAAAAGATGTATTAGAATTGGAAAAAGTACAGAGAAAGGCAACAAAAAACATTAGCGTTATGGAACAGCTTCCATACAAGGAGAGATTAAAAAGACTGGGACTGTTCAGCTTGGAAAAGAGGCGACTAAGGGGGGATATGACAGAGGTCTATAAAATCATGACTGATGTGGAGACAGTGAATAGGGAAGGGTTACTTACCCCTTCACATAACACAAGAACTAGAGTGTGACCCGGTGTGCCTAGGGCAGCCCTCACTGGACATGCCAAGGTCAGGGCAGGCTGCAAAGGGGAGAGCAGATACTCCCCAAACTTGTGGTTAATGCTGAAGTTAAACCTCCCAACCAGTCACAAACTGCACTTCTGATCCCCCACACTAGTTATCACGAAACATAAAAAAGGAATCACACAGCTCCCTTATTGCATTCCAATCTCTGGCTCCCAATCTGCCCCTAGGTCCAGTAACGGGAGGAGTTATTTAAAACTCTGCTCACTATGCAACATGAGGTTTGGAGAGGGTCCCATATGAGGAGAGATTAAAGAGGCTAGGACTCTTCAGCTTGGAGAAGAGGAGACTAAGGGGGGATATGATAGAGGTCTATGAAATCATGAGTGATGTGGAGAAAGTGAATAAGGAAAAGTTATTTACTTATTCCCATAATACAAGAACTAGGGGTCACCAAATGAAATTAATAGGCAGCAGATTTAAAACAAATAAAAGGAAGTTCTTCTTCACACAGCGCACAGTCAACTGGTGGAACTCCTTACCTGAGGAGGTTGTGAAGGCCAGGACTATAACAGCATTTAAAAGGGAACTGGATAAATTCATGGAGGTTAAGTCCATTAATGGCTATTAGCCAGGCTGGGTAAGGAATGGTGTCCCTAGCCTCTGTTTGTCAGAGGATGGAGATGGATGGCAGGAGAGAGATCACTTGATCATTGCCTGTTAGGTTCACTCCCTCTGGGGCACCTGGCATTGGCCACTGTCGGTAGACAGATACTGGGCTAGATGGACCTTGGTCTGACCCGGTGTGGCCGTTCTTATGTTCTTAGGTTCTTAGCAGTATTGGTGAGTTTGCTGGCTTGAAAGTCCCCCTGGAACATCCCCAGCTGGGATGGGTCATTCAGTCCTTTGTTCAGAGCTTCAGTTTGTAGCAAAGTTCCTCCAGAGGTAAGAGGCAGGGGTTGCCAAGTCTGACAAGATAGCGAGCCGCAGGCCCTTTCACAGCAAGCCCAGAACAAGCCATTTGGGAGGTGCTGCCCCCTTCCAACAACCTCCCTCCCCCACAGCCCCATCACCAACCACAGGCACAGTTTTTACTTCTATATTTGGGGGGTGGCTCCAGTCAAACCACTGGGGCTGCATATGTGGGGGGTGGGGGGAGGCAAATTCTGTGCTGTCCCACAGGGGCACCATTTCAGCAATCTTATTTACATCTAGTTCCCTGGTATTGTTTTGCTGCATGTTAAAGACAGTTACATTATTCAGTTGAGTCTGTTCAATTGATGACTGGAGATAATTTTTAAATCTTCTGAAGCTGGAGAATGAGTTCAAGATGATACAGGCATAGTGAGAAGTATTCTTATGAATTTGCTGCGTACTGAAAAGGACTCCAAGATCTCTTTCTTGATGGGTAACAGCTAATGTAGGCACCATCAGTTTGTATGGATCGTTGGGATTATATTTTGCCATGTGCATTACTTTGCATTTGACACTGAATTTCATCTGCCATTTTGTTGCCAAGTCATGTAACTCTTTGCAGTCTGGTTTGGACTGAACTCTCTTGAGTAATTTTGTATCATCTGCACATTTTGCCTCCTCACTGTTTACCCCTTTCCCCAGATCATTTATGACTGTGTTGGACAGCCCTGGGCCCAGACCAGTACAAGCTCCTCAGGGGACACCACTGTTTACTTCTCTCCATGCTGAAAATGGACCATTTATTCCTACCCTTTGTTTCCTATCTGTCAACTGAAGTGCCTGGCAATGCTTTCAGGATCATCTAAGGAGCCTTCATTTAATTTAATGACAAGCCCTTTGTTATCTCAATCACCCTGCCTCTGTTTATAAACAAACTCCCTGCCCCAAGGGCAGAAGTTGTTAGCAGCAGAGAACTCATCACAATCCACACTCAAGCTCTGGCTCCTGGATGTTGAGCACCCACTCCTTTTTTTCCCCTGGGTGCTTGAGCAACAGAGCACCCACGCATGTGCATGGGAGACCAGAACTGCACCCAGTACTCCAGATGAGGTCTCACCAGTGCCGTGTATAATGGCCCGAACACTTCCAGAGGGATAGCCAGGGCCGTCCCTAGCCATTTTGTGCCCTACGCAGCCCCCCCTTGAGGGGACGTGGCCCCAGGCCTCTGTGGGGGGAGGGCCAGGGGCAGGGGAAACACCGCCCAGCACGAGCCGGTGGAGCGCAGCGGGTTGGGGCCAGGTCGCTCCACTTCCTGCTGCCTGGTGAGTACAGGGCAGGCCCAACCCCTCATGCCGTCCTCAGAGAAGGGGTGGAGTGGGGGCAGGGCTGGGGCGGAGCAGGGGCTGGGGCCATGCGGAAGGGGCGGAGCAGGGGCTGGAGCAGCACACAGCTGCATACTTCGCGTATGGGTAAGGAGGGCCCTGGAGGTAGCTGCGTTAGTCTGTATCAGCAAAAATAACCAGGAGTCCTTGTGGCACCTTAGAGATTAACGAATTTATTTGGGCATTTATTTTATTTAATTTTAGTCCACGAAAGCTTATGCCCAAGTAAATTTGTTAGTCTCTAAGGTGCCACAAGGACTCCTCCTTGTTTTTCCTAACACTTCCCTGTCTCTGCTGGAAATGCCTCACATGATGCTGCACCCCAGGACCATGTTAGCCGCCTTCATGGCCACATCACATTGACAGCTCATAGTCGTCATCCTCCTGTGATCAACAAATACACCCAGGTCTTTCTCCTCCTCTCTGTCACTTCCAACTGATAAGTTCCCAGCTTATAGCAAAAATTCTTGTTGTTAGTCCCTAAATACAGGACCTTGCACTTTGCACTATTAAATATCATCCCATTTCTATTACTCCAGTTTACAAGGCCATCCAGATCTTCTTGTATGATATTCTGGTCCTCCATATTGGCACTACTCTCAATTTTGTGTCATCCACAATTTTTATTAGCACATTCCCACTTTTTGTGCCATGCTCAGTAATAAAAATGTTTTATAAAATTGGTCCCAAGACTGACCCTGAGGAAGGCCACTAGTAACCTCCCTCTTGCCTGACATTCACCTTTCAGTATGAGCCTTTGTAGTCTCCCCTTTAAGCAGTTCCTTATCCCCTTTCAGTTCTCATCTTAATCCCCATCTTCTCCAATTTCACTAAGAATTTCTCACGTGGAACTGTATCAAATGACAGCAAGGTATTGGATCTACTGCATTTCCTTTGTTTAAAACATCAGTTACCTTCTCAAAGACATTAGTAACTTGTTACCACCTCTTGAATCCAACAATTGAAACAATTGTAGAAAAATCTTCAATTATTTCTATCATTTATGCTACTCACTTTTTGCAGTTCTCAAGCTTGGAACAGATCATTTAACTTTAGGAAACATCCTAACAGACCTTTCGTATTGTAATCCCCCGTTAATCACTGTTTATAAACCCAATTCTGACAGCTCAGGGGCCAAAGGAAGGTTTTTTTAAAGGCTTTTTCAGTTCCCCCTAGAATTATGTGCATGTGCACAGCAGAGACTGAGTGAGAATGAAAAACAAAAAGCAGAAGAAACCTTCTTCCAAAAAACCCCAAACCCATAACCCACTACTTATAACTAAGGCTCCATGGTTGTCACAGAGGTCATGGAAGTCCCAGATTCTGTGACTTTCCGTTGACTCCATGACTTCTGCAGCAGCCTGTGCAGATAGCCCGGGAGCCAACTGAGCAGCTCAGGAAGCCCCTGGGCCAGTCGCACTGGCCACTGCAGGGCAGTCTCGGGCCACCCCAGCCGCAGGAGTTTGGGCGTGGGGGGGGGGGCTCAGGGCTGGAGGTTGGGGTGCAAGGTGGTGCTTACCTGGGGGGTGGCTCCCCAGCAGGGTGACAGGAACTTCCCTCCCTCAGCTCCTAGCTCCACCTGCTGCCTCTGCCCATAGGCACCACCCCTGCAGCTCCCATTGGCTGGGGTTCCCAGCCAATGGGAGCTGCAGAACTGAGGCTTAGGGTGGGGCGGAGCAGAGGCAGCACGTGGAGATAGGACCTGGAGGTTGACACTTCCCAAGAGCTGGATAGAGAGTCTGCCTCAGCCCTGCCAACCCCCACCCTGACCACCCGCGGCACCCCCACCCCCCCAGAATGCAACCCCCCCGTGCACCCGCAGCACCCCACACGGGCCGCACCCCCCCCCGGCCCCGGCGCCAGCCCCCTCACCCGGGCTCCCCCAGCACCTGTGGTGCCCTCCCCAGGCTGCAACCCCCCCCGAGCTGCAACCGCCCTGAGCACCCACAGCATCCCCCAGTCCACGTCCCCTGAGCACCTGCACCCTCCCCAGGGCCATGCCCCCCTGCACCCATGGTGCCCCCAGTTTGTGCCCCTGGTCCACCCCACAAGTGCCCATGGCATCCCCAGGGCCACCCCATACAAGTTTTAGTCAGGGGTATATAGTAAAAGTCATGGCCAGGTCACAGGCCATGAATTTTTGTTTACTGCCTGTGACCTGCCCATGACTTTTATTAAAAATACCTGTGACCAAAATGTAGCCTAAATTATAAGTATCTTTGTTATACCCTGTCTCTTGTTTCTTTACATCCCTTGGCTGGCCAGGTGTGGCCTCTGTGCTAACAGCTATGGGCAAATATTCCCCCTCCCTCATCAGCCGGGTAATTTGCATCAGTCCAGACCCCAGCTTTCAAATTGTCATCTGCTGCTGCTTCCAGGTCTGGACACTGTTCCCATCAGCAGGATTGGGTCCTTCTCCCCCCTCCCCTCCCCCCTTTCTCCTGGAAGGTTGAAATTGAACCTTCCTGCTTACGGGACTGTTCACCAACTACAGCCCCTCTGTGCTCTGAGCCTCTACGCCAGAGGTGGGGAACCTTTTTCTCTCACACGCCACTGACACACAATAAAAAGCAGTCGGGGGCCACACGCAAATAAAAAGCATGGCTAGGAGAACTGGTTGGGCCCCAGCTTTCGGGTGCCTGGCCAATGACAGGGGAGCAGCCTCCTCCCACAGAGGGGGAGTACAGTTTTGTGGGGCCCCCTCCCCACCTCTTCTGCCTGTCGGGGAGCAGGGTCCGGGCACGGGGGCTTTCCCTGCTCTGCCCACCTCTCCTGATGGGGAGTGGGGTCAGGGCATGGGCCAGATGCATTTAAGCAAGGGGCCAGATCCGGTCCGCTGGCCATAGGTTCCCACCCCTGCTCTACACAGACACTCTCCTGCACACATGCTTTTGGATGTACCACCACCAGCAGCAGCAGCTTAGAGACTGGACTCCATTTTAAAGAGCTACCAAACATATCCAAAGTGTCTAGAGCGGAGCGTCTGCCTGCTCTTCCCTGCATCCTTGAGGGGTCAGTCATAAGGCTGTTCTGCAGTAACCAAATCTTTCCTCAGAACCTGAGTCCCAGACTGCTTACTTACAGGATCAGCCTGGAGACGCTGATGTTCCAACAACATTGTCTCCCCAAGAGGCTGTTCAATTCCCTAGCCATTTTCACCTTCTCTAGGCCATCCAGACTGGGTCTTTCTAAAGCCAGGTCAGTGGCTCCATATACCCCTGAAAGACCGGCAGCTAGGAACTGAAAGAAGTCTCCCAAATGAAGTGTTGCTTTCTCCATACAGTGATCCACCCTGAGTTAACTCAGTCAAATCACACCCATCGTTTGCAGCAAACTGCTTGCAAAAATTACCATGAAGATTTCTCTCTTCAGGAAACTTTCTGAACCACCCATCTTTTTTCTGCTCTGCAGAAGCATTGCTCTGTGGAGCCGCAACAAACTTATCCTGACTTTCACTTACATCCAGAATCACCTCTGGAACATCAAGAGGATTTTCACATAACCTCCTTTCAGGCAAGCTGCTAACTCCATGGTTAAAGGGTTAGAGGCACTCGCTTTCCCGCTGCAGCTTTCCTCACTGGCAATATACCCACACACAAGCTTAGGAACAATTCCTTCTTGGGGTCCAGAACCACCTCTGGGACAACTGAAATATCCTCACCCATCGTAGGCTGAAAGGCACCTTCTGTCTGCTCCCAGACAAAGGACTGGACATACACTCTCCTTCTCCAGCAGGCACACTGCTATTTGCAACAGGCAAACAATTGGAAACAGTTTCTCCCTCAACAGATAAACTGCTGTTTTTCACAAACAGTCACTCATCATACTGCACTACTTTAAGCAAAACATTTCTATTTGGTTCAGGCTCACTTTTACAAACTTCACTTGCCAACAATCCATCACTCACCAAAACCCTGCCCATAGTTAGGGCTTTAACTTGGTTAAACACAGAGAACTGCTTACTGTCAGACACCCCTTCTTCCCAAATCTCCCTGTTAGTTACAGATAATACAGAGGATTGACATTCATACTTTTTCTGGGACTGGTCATGACATTAACCTGATTAAGCGTATTTGTCATGTCATTATTAAACAACATACCAACATTGTTATAAACTGGACAGTTTATCTTTGCTGTTGAGATGATTTGGACTTTCAGGAAGATACAGTTTTTGCTGTTCTTTTATTACTTTGATTTGGAGTTTAAGTCTGGCAACTCTTTCCTCAGCAGCCAGTTCCAGTTTTCTGCATTCCTTGGCAGCTTTCTCCATAGCAGCCAGCATTCCATCTGCTTCTTTTTCCAGAGCAGCTATCTTCTGCTTTTCTTGCCATTGAAGATCTGCCATTTCCTTCTCATGCTGAAGATGCTGGCTATTTCTCAGGGCTTGCAGTTTTCATTGTGGATCACTCCTTGTGCCTAATGTTAACCTTTAACACTCTCAGTATCAAAATTTTAAACTTGGAATAGTGTGGGGATTCTGATCCAAAATCCAAATGATCTGGATCTGTGGATCCTGCCGACTACGCCAATGTGACCTGGCATACCTAGGGCAGCCCTCACTGGAAATGCCAAGGTCAGGGCAGGCTGCAAAAGGGAGAGCAGATACGCCCCAAACTGGTGGTTAACACTGAAATTAAACTCTCCAACCAGTCACAAACTCTGCTTCTGATTCCCACACTGTTTATAATGAAGCACAAAAAAGGGAATTACACATCCCCCAGTTCTCTGGCTCCCAATCAGCACCTAGGGCCAGTACAGTCAAAAGTTATTTTAAAACTCTGCTCACATATACAAAACGTTCTTCTGAACCAGCCACATTGCCAGGTCAGTATTAGGTTGGATCTTACCCACAATCCCATGCTGCCAGCCAGTCCTTTAGTGTCTGAAACTAAAGGTTTATTATAAAGAAAAAAGAAAGAACAAGAAGAGAGTTGTTCAATGGTAAAACAGTCACATACATACATACATACAAGACTTCAAAGTCCATAGATCAGGTTCTTAGCAGTATTGGTGAGTTTGCTGGCTTGAAAGTCCCCCTGGAACATCCCCCGCTGGGATGGGCCATTCAGTCCTTTGTTCAGAGCTTCAGTTTGTAGCAAAGTCCCTCCAGAGGTAAGAGGCAGGAATGAAGACAAAATGGAGAGGATGCAGCTGCCTTTTAGAGTCTTTTGCCAGGCAGCCTGTGCTTTGTTTCTAACACAAGCTGCCCAGCACATGGCAAGGAAACCTTAGAGTTCTGCTCATAGGCAAGCCCCTGCATGCCTTGCTGAGTCATAAGATGTAGCCTCTGACCCTTTCAAGGGGTTCACTGTACAGCTGATGTCCCTTGATGGGCCATCAAGCAGGCTGGGCGTGCTGATGCCAATCTGTCTGGGGGTGTCACCCAGATGCAGAGCACAAGTTTGGAAATACAGATGTACCATGCACATCTATAACTTACAATACAAAGGTGATACAAGTATATATAAAGATCATTCTTGGCAAATTACAGTATAACATTTTCACAGATACCTTACATGGCATATCTGGCACAACTCATTGCAATTTTACAATATTGGTATTCATAATATCCTAAAGCGTCCCCCAGATTCCATACAGTGTCACACAAGGGTCACCCAATTAAACTAACAGGCAGCAGGTTTAAAGCAAACGTCAGGAAGTCCTTCTTTACCCAATGCACAGTCAACCTGTGAAAATCATTATGAAGGCCAAAAGTAGAACTGGGTTAAAAAAAGAATTAGATCAGTTCCTGGAGGACAGGTCCATCAATGGCTTTTAGCCAGGCTGGGCAGGGACACAACCCCACGCTCTGGGTGTCCCTAAACCTCCAACTGCCAGAAGCTGGGAATGGGCGACAGGGGATGGATCACTTGATAGTTGCTGTCATAAACAGATAGTTAAGGGTTAAGGTCTCTTTTACCTGTAAAGGGTTAACAAGCTCAGTGAACCTGGCTAACCCCTGACCAGAGGACCAATCAGGGGACAAGATACTTTCAAACCTCGGTGGAGGGAAGCCTTTGTTTTTGTGTTCTTTGTTTTGGGGGGTGTTCTCTCTTTGGATCTAAGAGGGGCCAGGCTCTCCAAGCTTCCTGAAATATTCTCTTCTATGCAGTATAGTGAGTATTAGAAAGGCGGATTAGTCTTTTGATTGATTTCTGTATTTGCAAATGTGTGTTTGCTGGAACAATATTTTACCTCTTTGCTGTACCTGTACTTAAGCTAGAGTCCCTCTAGTTTTTATAAGCTGTACCCTGTAAGCATTTCCATCCTGATTTTACAGAGAGGTTTTTACTTTTTCTTTCTTTAATTAAAAGCTTTTCTTTTTAAGAACCTGTTTGATTTTTCCCTTGTTTGAGACCCCAGGGGATTAGTCTGACTCACCAGGGATAGGTGGGGGAAGAGAGGAGGGGGGAAGGTGAATCCCTCTTTGTTTTAGATTCAAGGAGTTTGAATCAAAGAAGTTTTCCCTGACGACCAAGGGAGGGAACGTCTGGGAGGGGGAATGGTTTATTTCCCTTTGTGTTAAGATCCCAGGAGTTTGGATCTGTGTTCCCCAGGGAAAGGTTTGGGGGGACAGGGAGTGTGCCAAAACACTATATTTTTGGCCGGTGGCAGTGTTACCAGATCTAAGCTAGGATTTAAGCTTAGAAGGATCCATGCAGGTCCCCAGCTTTTGGACGCTAAAGTTCAAAGTGGGGAACAAACCTATGACAGTTGCCCTGTTCTGTTCACTCCCTCTGGGGCACCTGGCACTGGCCACTGTCAGAAGACAGGACACTGGGCTAGATGGGCCTTTGGTCTGACCCAGTGTGGCCGTTCTTATGAGACTGGCACAGGCTGAATGTTTCCAAAGCAACTAGTGATATGAGTGTGACGGGATCCCCAAGGTGCAGCCTGGGATTGTGGGAGCGCTGTGCCCCCTGAACGCTCTCCAGCCTGGGCCGTCTCTCACAGTGCCTGGCTAGTGACAAGCAGCAAACCCCTCCGGGTGCTGTGATCACTCAGCACAACCGCATGTGGAGCCCCACACCCAGCTGGATTGTGTGAATGCTCCCAGAGCCACTCCTGAATCACACGGGGAAAGGCACCAGCCAAATCCCCCCAGCTCCCAGCCTTGTACCTCAGGACTATACCGTCTTGCACTGCTCAAGACGAGCCGTGCAGATTTATTAATTGGTTCACCACTTCATCAATGGAAAGTGAATATACACCGACCTTTGCAAACCTGAGCAGATTTACTACACTTCAAGCAAGCTCACCGGTAAAGATAGGCAGTTAAACAAATGTATTGACTACAAAAGATAGATTTGAAGTGACTATAACTGACAGGCAAAAAGTCAGTTAGTTACCAAAATAAAATAAAATATAAGCATTCAGTCTAAACTCTCAACCCTGTTAGACTGGGCAACATCAGGATTAAGCAGTTCTTCTCACCCCACTGGATAGTGCAGTTCACAGATTTCACCCTTGAAACCTGGGCCACTCTTCTCTGCTGGAGTCTTAAGTCTGCTCAGTGTCGTTGTTGCTTGCAGCATCGGTGGGGGCAGGAGAAAGGTGACGCCTGGGCCTGCTGTGTTCTGTTTTATACCCTCAGTCCCATGTGCTTGGTGAACACACAAGTCCAGGCATGTCTGGGGGACACTGCTGAGTCTCCAGGCAAGGCTGAGCAATTCCCCTGGTGCAGCCTCCTGCAGGTGAGTCATTGCATTGTAGCTCCCTTGCTGGACAATGGCTGTTGATGGGTTGTTTGACACCCCGCCTGGGCGTTAGTTACTTTCCTTGTTGTTGCCTCTGGGGAGCTAATATCTGGCTGATTTCCTGATTTACCATGTTTTAGTGACAGCTACACAACACAATTCTCAGAACTTCATGTGCATTAATGCTATACACATATGGACAGAGAAATGACTTTCAGCAGATCATAACCTTTCCCCTGATACCTCACATGCTCTGCTTTATGTGCAAGATCACAATTATAGACAGATGAGGAATGGGGGTTACAGTACCCCCCCAAGCTATAGTATGTCACAATGAGGTGACATGTTTGGGTGTCCAAATTTAAATATGTGGATGGGGCCCATGGTTTTTTAAGTGCTGAGTAACCTGCCTCTGAAAATCAGGACCCTTTCAGATGGCTCACATTGGGCACATGGAAATCAGGGCACCCCAAATCCCCCATTACTGATAAAAATTGAGGCCACCGATCTATTAGTTTTAGCTACAGGGGTTTATTTTGCAGTCTTGGTATTTTTCAGTCTCTCCGCACCCCTAGAATGCAACATAGGATTTGCATAAACCTGGCTCCCACCCCTCACCCAGCCCTAGCCTTCCCCCCTCATAGCCTTCCACCTTTGCCTGTGTGGGTGTGGTGCAGAGACCCTGAGTGAAGCTGTACAGGGCTTGCACTTTTGCAGAATAGGGGCGGGGAGTAATTGTTGTTTTTATTTTAAATCTAGGAAATTAAATACCAAAAATGGCATTAAAAATGTGAAGGATGCAACGTGAAACACTTGATCAGGAAACGACCAAGTTGCAGTTGTGTGAAATTGAGGTTTAACTCCAAGGAAAAATTTACGTTTGAAGGACTGGACATTGGTGTGATGGGTTGGATCACAGAAACCCCCTTGGGAACTGCCAACTGATGTGCTGAGACTACCTCTGAGCCCATTTTCCCTGGCAGCTTGGGACTTCAGTGCCCTACCTGGTTGGAGGCAGACACGCTAGTCTGCTGCAAACCCAGACCCAGGTCTGAACAATGTCCCCCAAAAGCTGCAGGCTTCACTGAAAGCAGCTCACAGAAGTGTTCCTGTCTCCAACACTCAGATGCCCAGCTCCCAATCGGGTCCAAACCCCAAATCAATCCGTTTTACTCTGTATAAAGCTTATCCAGGGCAAACTCATACATTGTTCACCCTCTATAACACTGAGAGAGAGATGCACAGCTGTTTGCCCCTCCCCCCAAGAAATAATACAGACTCTGGGTTAATTAATAAATGAAAAGTGATTTTATTAAATACAAAAAGTAGGATTTAAGTGGTTCCAGGTGATAAAAGACAGAGCAAAGCGAATTACCAAGCAAAATAAAACAAAACATGCAAGTCTAAACCTAATACAGTAAGAAAGCGATTAGAGATAAAATCTCACCCTCAGAGATGGTCCAGTAAGCTTCTTTTGCAGATTAGCCTCCTTCTAGCCTGGGTCCAGCAATCACTCACACCCCCTGCAGTTACTGTCCTTTGTTCCAGTTTCTTTCAGGTATCCTATGGGGGTGGAGAGGCTCTCTCTTGAGCCAGCTGAAGACAAAATGGAAGGGTCTCCCAGGGGCTTAAATAGACTTTCTCTTGTGGGTGGAGACCCCTTCCTCTCTCCTATGCTGAATCCAGGGCCGGCTCTCGGCACCAGTACTCCAAGCATGTCCTTGGGGCAGCACTTTCCAAGGGGTGGCACTCCGGCTCCTTTTTTTTTTTTTTTTTTTTATTGCTTCGGGCGCAAAAAGCCGCCCCTGAGTGGAGGTGAGCTGCGGCGGTGGGGGGCGTGGAGATGGCCACAGGAAGTGACCCTGGGGGTGGGCAGAGGAACCGCTCCCCACAGCTCACCTCTGCTGCACTGCCACCTGATCGCCCGAGCGCACTGCTGCTCCGCTTCTCCCTCCCAGGCTTGCCGTGCAAATCAGCTGTTTTGTGGCAAGCCTGGGAGGGAGGGAGCGGGGAGAAGCGAAGTGGTGGCAGCGCGCTCAGGGGAGCAGGCAGAGCGGAAGTGAGCTATGGGGGGGGCACGGGGAGGGCCGCAGGAAGTAACCCTGGGGGGGCAAGCCTGGGAGCGAGGGGTAGGACGGGAAATGTGGCACGGCCAGGGGAGGAGGCGGGGCCGGGGCTGTGGGGAAGGGGTGGGACTGGGGTGGGAAGGGGCAGGGTGGGGGTGGGGCCAGGGGGGCACGGGAAAATTTTTTTGCTTGGGGCGGCAAAAAACTTGGGAGCCGGCCCAGGCAGCATCCAGCTGCGAGTTGGAGTTTTGGAGTCACCTGGGCAAGTCACATGTCCACAGGGCCGACTTTAGGCCAATTCAGCCAATTCCCCTGAATCGGCCCTGCCCCTAAGAGGGCCCCGCGCCCAAGCCCGGTGCGGCGTACGGGCAAGAGCTGGTGCACGGTACAGGGCTGGCCTGGCTTCCCCAGGGGGCAACTTAAAGGGCCTGGGGCTCCCAGCAGGGGGTGGAGCCCCAGGCCCTTTAAATTGCCACCAGAGCCCCCCTGCTGGAGCCCTGGGGCAGGGCTGCGGGGCTCTGGGGGCTATTTAAAAAGTCCAGGGCTCCCACTGCTTCTACTGCCCTGGCCCTTTAAATAGCTGCTGGAGCCACACTGCTTCCCCAGGGCTCCCGCGGCTATTTACAGGGCCGGGGCAGTAGAAGCAGGGAATGACTGCTAAAAACTGGGGAAGAACTGGACCCAGGCTAGAAGTGTCTGGCCTGTGAAAGGAACATCTGGAATTCTAAGCTGCAAGCAAAAGAAGTTTGTCTTCTGCCAGGGATGGAGGCAGCTTCTCTGTTATGTTTTGTATTGAATGAAAACCAAGGCCTTGCTCTTGCAGGGGGATCCACACAGCATAAGGGTCCATCTAAATACACCCCATTGCAGGATGTGTTATTGCTGGGGGCGGCCAAAATTCTGGGCTACCTGTCAGTTTCCCCACCCCCCAAGCTTCAGAGTACGTTATTCCAGGGCTCCCCCGACCCGCATGGTCTGTTCTCCCCTCTCCCGCCATATGCCGCCCCTTTTCCCCTTCCCCTGCATGTTCTTCTTTTCTCACCTTCGCCATCCCCCCCCCCCCCGACCCTGTGTGGGCTTACGGGTTTCCAAAGTCTAGATCCCCCTGTTCTCTGAAGTTTGCCCCCTCCTTTCTCCCCTCTCCTGCCGTTCTCCACCCCTCCCGCCTATCCCCCACCGCACTGCCCTGCTCCTCACTTCCCCTGGAAGCAGCCCAGACCGCTCTGCTCAGCCTAGCCAGGGTTTAGGCGAGCTCCCGTGACAGTCAGAACAGACAAGGTAGTTACACCGTAAGGGGGAATAATCATCATTTATTAAGTGCTAGGACACCGAATACACGGTTCCTGCCCCCGAAGAACTTACAGTCTAAACAGCCAACACAAACACAGCTAGTCACCTCCACAGCTCACACTGGTCATGGGGGTGGAGGAAGCGTGGGGGAAACTACAGAGAGGAAGGGGGTAGCAGATCAGCAGTGGGGGAGGGGTCTGGGGTGGGAGCTCTCAAGGAAACCAGGGGGTCAGAGGGGAGAAAACTGCAGAAAGGTAAAAGATACAGACTAGCACCCGACAGGACCCAGCCACAGCCGGTTCACAGCTTCCCTCCATCTCCTTGCACGCCCAGGAGAGCCTGGTTAGCGGCGTCACTTCAAAGCCGTCTTTGCTTCCGTTTCGGGCAGACATGCGCCAACGGGCTGCCCCAGCACAGAAATCCTTCGGGGACCAACCAGCCCTTGGTGGCCGGCCGGCCATGGAGACTGCGAGCCGGGCTACTGCAGCGGGCCGGGGGCAAGTCGCGTCAGATTCAGTCATGAGGCTGGGTGGATTGTTTTTACCATCCCGTGTGGCCAAAAACAAATCGAGCCCAGATCAGACTCTTGCTGCTACCAACCTGTCCCACTCCGCTCCCCGTCTCCAAATGGCAACGAGAAGCAGAATGGCCCAGTGGCCAGGGCACCAGCCTTGGATTTCAGTGACCTCAGTTCAATTCCCTGCTATGCCACTGACTTCCTGAGTGACCTTGGGTGAGTCATTTAGCCTGTGCCTCAATTTCCCCAGCTGTAGAGTGGGGTAATAGCCCTGCCCTTCCTCCCAGGCTGTGGTGAGACCTTCATCCCACGGATCTTCCAACCCACCAAGTTCCTCCCTCCTGGCTTTCTGCCCTTGTTTCCAGTCACTGACGGCAGAGGAACGCCCTGTGCCATGAAGTTCCCTCCAGCTGAGGTAACTCCCACAGCCAAGATAATTCCATTCTATTTTCCCAAGTTCTAGATGGTGTTGACTATACTCTCTCTGCTTATCCCACCCACCTTGGTCCTTCTCAGGCCATGTCCCCCAGGGGAGCTCTGCTCTCGTGTTCTTCAGGCAGCGTGGGAGCCATGCCCGGCTCAGTGATGCTGAAGCACATGGGGTGGGATCCGTGCCCCGGAGCTGCAACAGGCGACGTGCTCTGCCCCATCTCGCTGAAATGGCCTTACAGGGGGTGGAGGGAGGTTACAACGTACAGGGGCTTGTGACCCACAGACTCCTTGGTGGCAGAAGGCCCAGGGTTTGCAGGGATTCCCTAGGTCGGATGGTCACCTCAGAGTGCACCGAAGGTCTCTACTCAGAGCCAGTAACCTACCGGTCACCAGAATCACTGCACGATGTATGTACGGAGACTAGTTAAGGAAAGCTGGCTCTGGATTTCCCAGGGAGGGAACAAGGCAGGTCACCAGGAGGCGACACACCTTGGAAATACTCTTTTCAGGCAGGAGGTAGCAGACCCCGCTCTCCCTCCAGAGCCGTGTGTGACGGGACAGCTCACACCACGGGCCCGGCTGCACATTGAGCCACAGGCAGAAGAGGAGACCGTGAACCTCCTCTCGTGCAGACTGCACCCGCTGACACAACCAGCAGCTGACGTCCTGTTCATGAATAAAGACAAAGGACGGGACTGACAGAAGCTGGGGGGGCAAAGAAACACACGGAACCCCTCACCTCGGAGGCAAGCAGCTAGTGGGGGGGGGGAGCAATATTCTCCCAGCCATGGGGGCTCTCGGGAATGGCAAGGCAGGTCCTACAACCCTGCTTGTCATTGTATTGTAGCTGGACCCACCTGCTATCGCTTGACGCTCTGGGCTTTGTTAAATAACCTTATCCTCGATTTCACCACGTACCAATCTAAGCGCTGGGTGGGAGCGGAGCGGAGAACTGAGGGGCTGTTTCCTGGGAAGCAGGAAATCTGTGACTCCTGCGAGTGTCCGGCAGGCCAGGGGCTGGACGCTCCAGGGAGACGCTCCAGGCTCGAGGGGGCCTATCGGTAACCAGCAGAGAGGAGGTGGGTCCTGCCAGGCCTAGGCGGGAGGGCTTGTGTTGCCTGCGGGAGTTGGGAAGCTGATCCCTGGCAGGCACAGACCAAGCTTCCCCATGCTAAGGGCAGGTGGTAACAAGGTGCCCCGGGAAGCGTCACAGGGCGTCCCAGCCAAACACCAGGCAGGTGGGGAAATTAACTGCGAGGAGGATCACCACAGGACCAAACTGGAGAGCCCAGGGAAGGAAGGAATCCTGAGCAAGGTCCTGGACGATCATGGCTGGGTCGTCCAGGGCCCCCGCGATGAGAATACACGGATCCCGCACACGTTCCCAGGCTCCACCGGGGCAGCAAGCTGAAGGAGCCGAATAGCTGAATATTCATGAGCCGGCGGATCCCCAGGGAACACCCGCTAAAACCAGCTGCCTAGTGCAGGCGTTCCCTCACCCAGGCCGGGGCTGCAGGAGACCCAGGGCCCGAGCCGTGGACGCCCCCTTCCCGTGGGGCCCTTTGCCACTCAGGCACAGCGGGACACAGGGGCTGGGACACTGCAGAGAGAGCAGAGCCCAGCCCCACATGAGCAACTCAGTGGAGGTGGGGCTAGGAGGGCCCCATGTCCCCTTCGAGAGCCCCCCCATCTCCTCACCCTTCCCTCCCAGCTAGGCTCTGCCGGCCCTGAGGCCAGTACAGGGACCCTCCACCTCCTCCGTTTGAAAACCAATCTGACACGCCGACTTCTCTTAACAAAAAGCTGCACTCAAAATATAGCTTAGTTCCTGTAAAAATCTCCCAGCAATACAGTCGCTGCAGTGCGTGCTGCGGTGCCAGCCGGCTGGAGCTCCGGGCGTTGCTTTCGGAGGGAAGCAGCCCCCTGTGAGCACCCCCGGAGCACGGATCCTGGCCCTGCTGTTACCCCACGTGGCCTGGCCCCGGCCCAGGGAAGCCCTTCCCAGGGTGGATGTTCTGGTGGTAGTAGAGCGAGCGCTTGTAGCGGAAGCTCTTGCCGCACTCGGCGCAGTGATAGGGGCGCTCGCCCGCGTGCATGCGCTGGTGCTCCACCAGGTACTGGTTGCGCGTGAAGCTCTTCTCGCACTCGGTGCACTTGTAGGGCCGCTCCCCCGTGTGGATGCGCAGGTGCCGCGTCAGGTTGGAGTGGTGGCTGAAGTACTTGCCGCACTGTGTGCAGATGAAGGAGCCTTCGCTCCTGTCCGAGTGGATCCGCTGGTGCAGCACCAGGCTCACCCTCTGCTTGAAGCTCTTCCGGCACTCGGCGCAGGTGTAGGGCCGCTCCCCGGTGTGCGACAGGTGGTGCTTCCGCAGGCTGGACCTGTGGCAGAAGCTGCGCTCGCACTCAGAGCACTTGTAGGGTTTGCCTCCCGCCTGGGCCCCGGGGTGGGGTCTGGGGCCGGGTTTCAGGGCGAAGCTCTCCCCGGGCTGCGGCAGGCAGGCCCCTGCTCCCACGTGGTCCCTCTGATGCAGGGTGAGATGCTGCTGGCTGCGGAAGCTCTTCCCACACTCGGCGCATACGAACAGCCTGGCTGCCGTGGGGCTCTGCAGCTGAACAAGCAACGGCTCGAGCTCCTGGGGGTCTGTCCCGCACTGAGACGGCTCCTCCAGGCCGTTTCCGGGCAGGGCCGCGGGCTCCCTCTCGGGGCTGCACAGACTATCCTCATGAGTTGTTTCCTGCTCCGGACACTGGAAAACCTCCATTTCCGGCAACGTCCTTTGTAGCTCCAAGTTCTCCGGCTCCTCTTCAGGGCTCTCCTCCTCCACTTTGACTACCACCCCGCTATCTGCTGCAATACAAAGAGAATCCAGGCTGTATTCAGTGCATAGGCGGGGGATGCAAGCACCCTCCTGAAGCTATGGCATCCTGGATTCCCAGTGCAGGCCCATGGCCGGGCTGGGACTGACCAGGGCCAGGGAGCTGGAACAAGCCCCTCACAATACCCCTGGTAAAGAGGGGGCAGTTATAGTGTTTTACTGATCTTTTAAGAAAGGGAAAAAACGTGATCCGAGTAACTATAGGCCTGTTAGTTTGACATCTGTAGTATGTAAGGTCTTGGAAAAAATTTGAAGGAGAAAGTAGTTAAGGACATTGAGGTCAATGGTAATTGGGACAAAATACAACATGGTTTTACAAAAGGTAGATTGTGCCAAACCAACCTGATCTCCTTCTTTGAGAAGGTAACAGATTTTCTAGACAAAGGAAACGCAGCGGATCTAATTTACCTCGATTTCAGTAAGGCATTTGACACGGTTCCACATGGGGAAATATTAGTTACACTGGAAAAGATGGGGATCAATATGAAAATTGAAAGGTGAATAAGGAACTGGTTAAAGGGGAGACTACAACGGGTCATACTGAAAGGTGAACTGTCAGGCTGGAAGGAGGTTACTAGTGGAGTTCCTCAGGGATCAGTTTTGGGACCAATCTTAATCTTTTTATTACTGACCTTGGCACAAAAAGCGGGAATGTGCTAATAAAGTTTGCAGATGACACAAAGCTGGGAGGTATTGCTAACACAGAGAAGGACTGGGATATCATACAGGAAGATCTGGATGACCCTGTAAACTGGAGTAATAGTAACAGGATGAAATTTAATAGTGAAAAGTGCAAGGTCATGCATTTAGGGATTAATAACAAGAGTTTTGGTTATAAATTGAGGACACATCAGTTGGAAGTAACAGAGGAGAAGGACCTCGGAGTATTGGTTGATCACAGGATGACTATGAGCCGCCAATGTGATATGGCCGTTAAAAAGGCTAATGCAGTTTTAGGATGCATCAGGCGAGGTATTTCCAGTAAAGATAAGGAGGTGTTAGTACCGTTGTACAAGGCACTGGTGAGATCTCATCTGGAATACTGTGTGCAGTTCTGGTCTCCCATGTTTAAGAAGGATGAATTCAAACTGGAACAGGCTCAGAGACGGGCTACTAGGATGATCCGAGAAATGGAAAACCTGTCTTATGAAAGGAGACTCAAAGAGCTTGGCTTGTTTAGCCTAATCAAAAGAAGGCAGAGGGGGGATATGATGGCTCTTTATAAATATATCAGAGGAATAAATATTAGGGAGGGAGAGGAATTATTTAAGCTCAGTACCAATGTGGATATAAACTGGACACTAGGAAGTTTAGATTTGAAATTAGACGAAGGTTTCTAACCATCAGAGGAGTGAAGTTCTGGAACAGCCTTCCAAGGGGAGTAGTGGGGGCAAAAGACATATCTGGCTTCAAGACTAAGCTTGATAAGTTTATGGAGGGGATGGTATGATGGGACAGCCTAATTTTGGCAATTAATTTGGCAATTGATCTTTGATTATCAGCAGGTAAGTATGCCCAGTGGTCTGTGATGGGATGTTAGATGGGGTGGGATCTGAGTTACTAGAGAATTCTTTCCTGGGTGCTGGCTGGTGAGTCTTGCCCACATGCTCAGGGTTTAACTGATCACCATATTTGGGGTCGGGAAGGAATTTTCCTCCAGGGCAGATTGGCAGAGGCCCTGGAGGTTTTTCACCTTCCTCTGCAGCATGGGGCACGGGTCACTTGCCGGAGGATTCCCTGCAGCTTGAGGTCTTTAAACCACGATTTGAGGACTTCAGTAACTCAGACACAGGTTAGGGGTTTGTTACAGGGGTGGGTGGGTGAGATTCTGTGGCCTGCGTTGTGCAGGAGGTCAGACTAGATGATCATAAAGGTCCCTTCTGACCTTAAAGTCTGTGAGTCTATCTCAGGCCTTGTCTGCACAGAGCTCCAGGCAAGTCTCCCACTGCCCCGGTTCAGCGCCATCGGTGCAGGCCGCCTTTTGGCGCCAGCAGCATCTCAACCACCACGTCACTCTTCCGGAGGGCAGGTGGCGAGTGTGTGAGTGGGCAGTTTGTACCAGCGCCCCTCGGGACGGGAGATCTCCCTCCATTGTGAGCGTGCGCCGGCCTCAGTGCCTAGCAGACAGCGTGTGTGTGAGCTCAGCCCAGCAGCGCCTTCTCTCTCTCCTAGCTCTGGCCAGAAAGCATGTTGTGAGGCTGTCTAGAACTCACCCGAGCAGGGCTCCGGAGGGCTCTCTCTCCTCTCGGAGTCCTCCTGATCCCTGACACACGGCTCCTCCCCCTGCTCTATCTGGATGTCGGGTTTGGAGACGGCGTAGTCTGTTCGTGGAGAGAGATATCGACACTCACCGGCTACCCAGCACACGGAGCGGGACCGGATTTCAAACCGGCCCCCTCTGGTCGCTGTAGGCGATGGGATGGGGAAGAGAGATGGAGGCAAACACACCACCAGCAAAGCTGCTCTCCCCACCCCGATGGGTCAGTGAGGAACCGCAGGGAGTGGAGCCCTGCTTGCTCCATGTGGGCCCAGCCGGGCACGAAGCAGAAAGGGCCGGCTGATGGGACAGCCGCCAGGACTCCCCTCCACGCAGGGAGGGAATGGCACGCGGCTCCCCGAGCCCAGCTGCAGGGATGGAACAGAGAGAGGGGAGCACCCCGGGCGTGCGCAGGCCCCTCGGGATCAGCAGCTGGGCCAGGCCCCTGCCCCACATGTGTGCTCTGGATGGGGCCTGTTCTCCCCCAAGCAGCATGTGAGCTGTGATGGCTGCGGCCTGGGGGGCGGGAACCCTCCTGGACTGACACCAGCATTTAATTCAATAGCTGGTAACAGCTGCCTGACCCGCCAGCGCTGTAGCACGGGAAACCTGCTGGACAGAGGACGTTAAATTCACTTCAGTCTTACAGTCCCTCAGCAGCCACCGGAAGGCAGAGACCTGAACGTATCCCTCCCCCAGAGCGAGGCTGGTACTTCAAAGGTCACAGGTTTTATGAGAGGCTCCTTACCCAGCGAGATCAGGGTCTCGTAATTCCCCTTCATCGTGTTCTTGTACAGCTCCTTCTGCCCTCCGTCTAAGTTCTCCCACTCCGGCTCGGAGAAACAGACGGAGACGTCATCAAACGTCACTGGGACCTGCAACCACAAGCATTGCACGCTCAGAAGCAGCTGTCAAATCGTAATGGCGGCAGCAGGCGCTGGCATGTGACGCTACACGAGACCAGGGCAGAATATTTAACACACATGCCACAGAAACACTTTTTTCTTCTTCTTCTAAGCACGTTACTGGGCAAACTGCTCAGATCAACTCGCACAGGGAGGAGGAAATAAACATCCTCACGTTTCATCCCCTTCTGTCACCCAGGGCTAGATGCTGGTGAACAGGGCGTGCACTCAGGTGCTACTCGATGTGAGCGAGGGCGTGACAATTCCTCTCCAGAATTCCCGGTCCCCTGCCGGATCTGTCAAAGCTCCTCCTCCCACTTGGCCCTACACGAAGAGGTGGGGTCAATCTAGGAAGCAGCCCTGGCAGTAGGATCCTTGTGGCATGGCAAGTGACAGGCGCGCTCCAGTGAAGAACACGCAGCCGTACAGCCCTGTCACGCTTGATCCCTCCCCGTTCATTGGCCGGTGGGTAGAAGGAGCAGAATGGGGTTAATCAGCTCTGACCAGGGATTTGCAGTGCCCGCATAGGCTGGTTTATGTCAGCTTTATAGATCACCTTCCATTGCTTCTATCACTGGCAGGCCCAGCTGCGCTCAGGGCCCCATTGTGCTGTGTGTTGCACACACACACACACACAGAGGATGCGAGGCCCCCTCCCCACAGAGTTCACACAGCAGACATAGGGCGGGAGGGGAAAAAGGCTCCAAGAAGGGAAGGGATTTGCTCAAGGTCACAGACCAGGTTGGTGGCAGACCTAAGAACAGACCCCCACTCTCCGGATTCCCAGTCCAGCGCATGCTCTGATCGGGTTCAAGATCACTTGCTATTTTTAAAGAGGTGCCCGCAACTTAACACCCCCAACATCCTTGGAGGGTCTTACGGAGCCCAGAACCAAAAGAGATGGGGATAGTCCTCTCTCTTTTTTCAGCCTGTTTGCTATGTGCACGACAGCATCTTTGCGTGAGTCGCATTTCTGTCACCTCCCTTGCAAAGCCGGCTGGTTTCCCTGTTGTTTGCATGGGTCTCCCACGGCTTAACATGAAAGAGCGATTTCCAAACCCTCACAAATTGGCCGGGGGACCCAGGGGCGAAGGACGACCTGAAGCCACTTTCAAGTCGTTTCTAGCCGTTGAGTCTATCCTAGTTCTTTGTATCGGACGGCCCCTCGTGGTCCCAGTCGGGAGTGGAGTCTATAGAGGCACAACACAAACATCCCACAGAAGTGATTCCCTGCTCCAGACAGCTCACTGCCCCCCCAGGGAGGAGCTGTGACTGGTGTGTGCAGAACACAGTGGGAGGAGGAGAGGTGGGTGATGGATGCTGCTTCTTAGCCAAAAAACAATCGATCAGCTTAATACCTGTACATCCTGCGTGGGGCTGGGTGGGGTGTTACAGCCGGCCCTTGCATGTGTGGAGGAGAAATTGACTCAATGACTTCATAATTCCCTCCATCTTTAATCAGTATGATCTAAGTAGCTGGGATAGTTACCTTGGGACCTCCCCTTAGTCCCTGGGGAAGCCGCAGGATCCAGAAGTTCCTGTTCTTCAGCAGGTTCTCCATGTTCTCCAGCCTCCTCAGCAGTACCCCGTACTCCTGGATCAGAGTTTCCAGCACGGCCCACTTACTCTCCAGCTGGTTCCCAAACTCCACCACGGTTTTCTCACAACCTATCAATTTCTTCTCAGCCGTCCCTGTTCTCCCTTCCAGATTCAGCAACCGGATGGCGTGAGCATCAACCTTTCTCTCCACGGCTTGAATGGCAGCCACTAGAGTCAGGGAGATCTCCGCAGCGTGCAGCGGGGTTTCTCTCGCAGAACTCCGGCGGGGGACAGCGTGGGGCTGTGAAAGAGGCGAGTGCCGGGACCCCATGTCCCATTCTGGAGCCTGTGTGTACGGAAAGACATGGACAATGGAGTTGGGGGCACAGTCCCATTTGCCAACATCAGCTCCAAAGAGAAACAACGCTCCCATGCTACAGGCTGCTTGATGCTTTGTCAGACCCAATTTTTATTCTTACTGAATGCACACACAAAACCTCCTAGAGCGTTAGCATGATGTTATGCAAAGGTCAGGTGGATAAATCAAAGTAAGGAGATTCCAGAAGCTAAGGTTGAAAGATCAACTACCAGGCACATTTCTGCTTTGAACCCTGATTCTGTAGCAAACAGGCCCTAGGACTCCGTGTTTGTGTCTGTGATTTTCAGATCAACGTTGCCCAGGGTGGAAAGAAAAAACCTGGTACAAAGATGCTAAGTCAGCCGGCCTACGGTCCATGGACCACGGCTAATCTGTGGAAGCTGACAGGTCACGTAGCGTGAGCTCCACCTTCTCCCTTCATAGGCGCTTCATTGGAAGGAAGAGCCTGATGCCCTGCAGAAAGCACAGGGAACCAGGCGGAGACAAGCCCAGCTGCCTTTAGTAGTAGTTGCTGGAAAGGAACCAGGAGCCACCCGCAGGGACCGCTGCCACCAGCGGAACAATTACAAACAGTGGAACACTTTCCTAGGATCATTTCTGCGTGCTAGGAATTGCTGTTGTTGCGGCAGGGAAGTTGTGCAAACCAGCAGGAGATGGGCTGGGTGCATGGCAGCCAGGGGGAGGAGGGGGTCTCCGCAGGACACGCACCTTATTCAGATGTGGGCTACACCATGGAAAAGTTCCAGACCCCGTGTCTAAAGTGCCCCCTCCGCACCCACCTGAAAGCGCAGCTGAGTATCTGTGCACCCTAGAGACCTGGAGCATTTCCCCGTTCCCAGGGCCCAGCAGACCCAGCACTGGGCGGGCTCTGTTCAGAGCTAACCTGTAGCTCCAGGGCGGAGCGGGGAAGTTTTTAGCCAGCGAACCCGATCCGAATTCCTCAGCGGGTCCCGTACACTCGAAGAAGGTGCTGGGAGGCGCAAAGGCGACTCTCCGGCCAGGCCGCCGCTAGAAAGCGGGGAGAGGGGGGGGAGCAGAGCCGCCCTTAGCTGCAGCGGCGCGTCTGGACCCGGCGTTACCCGACGCCTCGTTGGGCCGCACCCAGTGCGCCCCCCCCACACGTGTTGGGGCTGGAGGGAAGGGGGGGGAATCCCCGCTCTGGCCCGGAGCCCCGAGCCCAGCCCCCGGGGCTGGAAGCGGTGCCGCTGGCACCACCGGGCACCGGGGCGCTCCCCTTCCCCCGGGGGGCGCCGCAGGTCCAGCGAAGCTCCGGGGCCGGCAGGCGGAGCAGCTGCCCCGGTGTAACCTGCCCCCGGGCCCGGCGTCATTGGCCGCCCGCTGCTCCCGCCCCCGCAGGGCCAAGCCCCGGCCCAGGCCCCGCCCCAGCGCGTGCGGCCCCGGGGCAGGAACCGGGTGCGGGGCCCCGAGACCGCCCGCCCCCCGCGGCGGGGAGCAGCAGAGCCCGGCCCGGCCCTTACCTGGGCAGCGGCCCGCTCGGCCATGGCCCTTTGTCCCGGCCCGGAGCTCGCCCCTCGCCGCGGCCCGGGGAGCGCTGCTGCTGCTGCTGCTGCCGCCGGCGGCGGGATCCGAACCCGAGCTCCGCTCCCGCTCCGGGCTGGGCAGGGTCCCGGCGCCGCCTCGCCACGGGCCGGCCCCGCTGCCGGGCGGAGCAGAGCGAGCGCAGCCGGGAGGGGGGAGGGAGGGAGCCGCGGCCTGGCTGCCGGGCCGGGAGCGGCGGGGCGGCAGCGGCCCTGCCGGCGGGGATCGCAGAGCCGGGCATCCCGCTCTCCGGGGCCTTGTCGGAGGCGCTGCGGGTCCGGATCTGTCCCGGCCCCACGCGCTGGTCGCTCGGGCCGGTCTGATGAGCGAACCCGGTTCAGCCGCCCAGAGGTCGGGCCGGGCCGGCTGCAAGGCCGCTCCCGCCGTCAGCTCCCCACCGTGCAAGGCCGGGCGCGGGGGGCTGAGTATCCCCCACGGGGGGTGGGGCCCCCAGCCGCCCCCTCCCGGAGTTCGCTCCCCCGGGCCGGCAGGTTCGCTTGGATGCCAGTCCCCTGCTGCAGTCTGACACCCAGCGACGCTCAAGCTCCCACTCAAGGGTCTCAGAGGTACCAACATCCCCTGAGCCAGGAGCAGCTGGACCCCCCCCCCCAACACAGCACTGGCCCGAGAGCCTCCCCTTAACACCCTCCAGAAGGCGATATCTGCAGTGCTGCATGCAGGGGCTTAGCCCAGAACCCCCACAGCACCATTGCCATGGGAACCACGGGGGTGGGGGGGGTCCCTTTCTTACTGGCCTGCAACTCTAGATGACACAGGATTGTCTCTGCTTCACTTTCAGGGAACACTGACTAGCAGCAGTGGACACTTCTTGTTGCTGTCATCTCACACGCCCTGGTGTTTTTCTTAACACCCCATTTCTGAGCCCTAGGCTGACCTGCCAATCACCACTTTCACTTCGGAGTAAAAGGAAGGTTCTAATTGTCATGAAGAGCTTTGAAAACACACACACATCTCCATCATTTATTACTTTTAACACCTCAGGATGTTGAAACCAATCTCATGATGGGGGGGGGGGGCATGACATGATTTTTTCAGTGCTTGGCCTTGACAATATTGTTCTCAGTGACTACAAGCGGGAGCTAGTTCAGACCATGCAATTGACAAACTAATTCGGTTGCTAGGAAAGTGCCACAAAAACTTGCAACTCTTAACAGGTACAGCCAAGCATGGGTCAGACATGGGAGCGGGGAAAGGGAGAACAAACTATACAGCGGGGAGAGGAGGAGACTGGCAAGGAGGTAGGACAGAGCTCCAGCCACTGATTCGCCGGACAAGGGCTTCAGAATGGAAACACTGTATTGACAGATTTTGCAAAAAAGGTATTACAAAAACACAACCACAAACCAGCAGCTGACATTACACAGAGAAAGAGACATCTAGTTACAGTCACTCCTTAACAACACTTATTTCTTATATAATTCAACCAATATTTACAAAAGTCTGAAAAACTTGGGTCAGTTATTTCATACATTTAAATAGCTTAGATCAACTGTGAAATATAGTGCCACATGTTTTATTGTATCTTAGAATAATATCCTAGTTCTGATATATCATTAACTAAAACAACCCCTTCCAGGGTTAGCATAAGTTGCTCTCACTTGGGTCACTTACCCTTGTGACCAGTAAAATCACTTTCAGTGGAAGTTCATATGAATGAATCACTGGCACCTTTCCATTGGGCCAAGTCCAAAATAGCGGCTAGAGCCTGCTTGGTAGGTAATTTCACCCCCTCGGGGTGGAATGAGAACAGAGTATCTCTGCAGTCACATCCTCCTCTGGAGTTACTCTGCCACCCAACAGCCTTCATCCACGTCCATCTGTCTCCCACCCGGTCGCCTCTTCTCCAATCCCCTCTAGCGTCCCATTCCAGGACCGTTTCTGCAGCCATTTCTTCCCGCTTGGCTTTTCCTTTTTTTTTTTTGTCCCTTTCCCCACCCCTCCATCACCTCCCCAGCCAAGTTCTTCTCTTCTACTAGACTGACTGGCCTGGTGGCTGGGAATGGTGCCCCCTCCATGCTTCCAGCATTGCAACAAAAGCGGGAGGGAGAAGGGGGGAACGGGGGGGACAATGACCTTGAAAATTCATATCACTCCTATAAATATGCACCAGAAACAGGGTAGGTGGGGAAACACCTGCTAAATGCTGACCCCAGCTGGCAGCCTGGGGAATAGCTCATTTATTCTCTAGGGATGAAGTCCACAAGGCCTATTAAGTCCCATGCAACCCCCACAGGGTTTACGTGGTGCATAGGCCTCATGCTGGCCCCCGGCATGGGGTAGATTTCACCCCAATAGTTACTAAGAGGAACTCCATTTAAACGTCAGGGAAGCAAAGCTTTGTAACATGGCCACAAGGACAGGCCATGGCTTCCGTTCATTTGCCGTTGTGCTACACCTCACATGCTTCCATTTTAAATGCAACAGCCCCTCAGTCCCCACCCAGGGGGGAGCTACTGTTTATTTTCTTTTTTCACACTGAGGAGGGTGGTCTGGGTTCCCGTCTCCAGCTGCTGGGAGCCCTCCAGCGGCTGGGGGTTCCGCGTGTGAATTTTCTGGTGGCAGTTCAGCGACTCCTTGTAGCGGAAGTTCTTCCCACAGACGGGGCACTGGTACGGCGTCTCCCCCGTGTGGACCCGCCAGTGCTTCAGGAGATGATCCCTGCGGATGAAGCTTTTCCCGCACTCCGTGCACTGATACGGGCGCTCTCCGGTGTGGATCCGCTGATGTCGGATCGCTTTGGAGAGGTCCCGGAAGTCCTTGCCACAATACGTACACGTCAAGGGCCCATCGCCCTTCCCCGTATGAAGTTTCTGGTGTAAGATAAGACTCACCTCCAGACTAAAGCTCTCCCTGCACTGAGTGCACGTATAGGGTCTCTCCACCATATGGTTTGCCTGGTGTTTTACGAAGCCGTATTTGAGACTGGAGCTTTTCTCTGGCTCAGGACGCTTAGGGGGTTTTGCACGGACGGGCGCCTGGGTTCTTGGAGGAGTTGTGATTTTGGGTTTCTGTCTAATGTTTTCTCCATGCTCCAGAGAAGTGCAGGCTCCCCCTGATGCATGGATTCTCTGATGTGTGGCAAAAAGCTGTTTGTCTATGAAGCTTTCCCCACACTCGCAGCATATGTACGGCCCCTCTGCTGTGTGTGCTTCCTCAGAGACGTTTTTCATTAAATCTCTTCCACGGCGAGCAGATCGCCTCAGCCCACTGCCAGGAGGGTTTCTCTGCAGCACCGCTGAGCTGGACTGGCTCTCCTTCGTCAATACCTCCTCAGGACTGGAGAAAAGCTCTTCCCAGTCTCCTGGTAACAGGCTAGGAAGATCTAGGTTTGCAGGACCTTCCTCACCACACTGCTGCTCATCTGCCAGAACAGAGAGAACAGAGACATTCACGTCATCCAGTGGCCTAACAAAAGCCTCATTCTGTAAACTCTCTGGGGCAGAGTGTCCTGTTAGGTGTGTGTACGTGCCTAGCACAATGGGGCCTACAGACCTCACTGGCATGCAAATAGACCAAAACATTTCTGATTCACAACTGAAGCCTGAATCTATGGCACCGAGGCCCAGCTAGATGGAGATGGAGGGTTTCTCAGGAGATGAAGCACAATAGATCTTGGAGAATATGGCATTTACCCTGGAAAAGATACAAAATATTTTTGGGGCAGGGCCCCATCTTTGTTCTATGTTAGTACAGCACCTAGCACAATGGGGGTCCTGTTCCACTTCAATGTTTGGCTGTTATCAGACACTGGAAAGAACCACAGAGCCAGGACTATTGCCGACTCAGCAATGTTAGGTGAGAGCTGAAAACATCCCCGATTTCTGCAGAATTTCAGCTTTGATGGGCTAATTTAGCTACAACTAATCATTGTGGACAGTTCTCTGAAGACGTCCATGCAGTGGGCAGCGGCAGTCAAAAAAGCAAACAGGATCATTAAAAAGGGGATAGAGAATAAGATGGAGAATATTTTATTGCCCTTATATAAATCCAGGGTATGCCTACATCTTGAATACTGCGTACAGATGTGGTCTCCTCACCTCAAAAAAGATATATTGGCAGAAAAGGGCAACTAAAATGATTAGGGGGTTGGAATGGGTCCCATACGAGGAAAGATTAAAGAGGCTAGGACTCTTCAGCTTGGAAAAGAGGAGACTAAGGGGGGATATGATAGAGGTCTATAAAAGCATGAGTGATGTGGAGAAAGTAGATAAGGAAAAGTTATTTACTTGTTCCCATAATACAAGAACTAGGGGTCACCAAATGAAATTAATGGGCAGCAGGTTTAAAACAAATAAAAGGAAGTTCTTCACACAGCGCAGTCAACTTGTGGAACTCCTTGCCTGAGGAGGTTGTGAAGGCCAGGACTATAACAGCGTTTAAAAGAGAACTGGATAAATTCATGGAGGTTAAGTCCACTAATGGCTATTAGCCAGGATGGGTAAGAATGGTGTCCCTAGCCTCTGTTTGTCAGAGGGTGGAGATGGATGGCAGGAGAGAGATCACTTGATCATTACCTGTCTGTTCACTCCCTCTGGGGCACCTGGCATTGGCCACTGTTGGGAGACAGGATACTGGGCTAGATGGACCTTTGGTCTGACCCAGTCTGGCCAGTCTTATGTTCTTATGATTTTAAAACTAGTCACAGGTGGGGCTGGGCTGGCAGCATCACTTCTTATTAAAGGTGTCCAACACTTTCCAGTATAACACCCTGTTTTCAGTTGTTTAGAACTTTGCCAAATGTTAATGGTTCAAGCTGAAATGTTCCATGCTGCGTATCTGCCTCAGGCTGAATTTTGTGTGTGGCTAAATTTTCAGCCAAAACAGTTCAGCCATTTATGAGAACAAGGCTAGGGGAAAATATTTTGTTTTTCAGTGTTAAAACCCTAGCAACCTTTCTTTTGAGACGCTCTGGCACTCCCGTGCTTTGGGGCAGGGACTGGAAATTTGGCAGCAAGAGGTGGGTCCTTTGAGCCAGGGATGTGCTTTTTGATGTTCCTGTGAAAATCCACCCAAATCTGGCCAAGTTATAACCCTCTGAAAGTTCTAGATTTGCACATGCTCATTAGACTCTCACAGCTTCACTGATCAGTTAAAATCTGTCCGTGCCACGCGTGCTCCAGACCCTCCTAGCTTGTGTGTGCTGGACTGCGCATGCGCCATCCCCAGTGAGCGACTGAGCATTGCATAAGCCACCTTAACCCCAGCACTTCCTAACCCATGAGTGCTTCACTTCCAACCTTAATGTACTTGTAACTGTGCGTCCCATTATATGTCCAACGTCCCTTTAAACAGGCTTTGCAGGAAGCGCCAGCAAAGGTGCGACTTCCACCCTCCTTCACTTCCATGGGATCCCATCAGCAGAACCCAAGTGTGACAAAGAGCAGTGCTCAGCTGGCCTCTAGATACTTTGAAATACTATTTTATGTGCCCGTGTCTCTCTAGGCTGGATTCTCCACCCCCGACCCATCAGAGAAGACGATCATTGTTCCTGCTTGTAGTCCTGGCTACACCGACTACCCACTCCCACAGGCTGAAGTCCTCTCTCCCCAACTCTGTTACAGCTCTCCATAGCTTTCCTTTCAAGGCTAGGAGCCTCACAGCCTATCCTTTCCCCGGCAATGCAACTCTACTCTTCTAAATCTCCACTCCCCAAGCTTCAGGGATCAGACAGCCTTTAAGCCAAGCAACTCTTGCGGTTCTAGTATCAGGCCTGCCCCCTCATTCGCTGGTTTCCTAGGTTTCTCCAGATTCCTCAGCAGACTCTTTCTTCCCTAACACTCTGACCTGGTATCTGCCTACTACTCCGCCTGCTGACTTCACCCATGGGAAACTCCTCCCCTTTCCCTCCCTCTCACCCATCTCCTTCCCAGGGAGGCTATGATCCATCCAAAGCCCCAGAGCCCACGGCCTCTCTGTTACTGCCCCCTCCCTCACTGCAATCAACCACTCTCAGCCTCCGCACTTCCCTTCGTTGTCTGGGTGCAGACTCAGAGCCTAGATCGACATAGCGCCATCTCTGGTCCACCTCTGACTACGTAGAGCTCTGTGACGCTCTGTGTCTAAAACTCACATGTGCCAAGGACCGTAGGGATCCCTCCCTCTTCTGAGACTCCCTGATTTGCGACAGGCGGCTCCTCGTATTTAGTCCACAAGCTCTCACCGGGAGTAGAAACGGGAGATCCTGTTCATGGGGGAGAGAATTCCGTGTTGTTTTACTAACATCCACTGCGTGCTTTAGAGAAGATTTCAGGAGAGAGATCAACATCAGATTAGAACCAGGGCTAGCTAGAAAAGGCAAAAAGGCCTGACGATAAGGAAAACATTGACAAAACTCATCAGCAGAGCTACGCAGGAAAGACTCGGGCAGATCGCCCCAGGTTTCAACATCTCTCTCTCACTGGTTATGAGGAGTTTTAATCTATTACTCACCCAGGCCGTGATCTGCAGGGATTTGTCTTTCCTCAGAGTCACTCTGATCTCCCACACTGGGCTCCTCCCCTCGTTCAATCCGGGACAGAAGGTCAGGTTTGGAAATGGCAGCGTCTGTATATGGAAATGGATATTGGGGGCAGCAAGTTTTATTCATACGCACAAAGTGCAGGTCAAAATACACAGAGACCCTTAAAATCACTGCCGGCTGCCCCCTTTTGCTGCGAGGGGTGACGGGAACAGGGGCTAAAGAAGATGCTCTCACACCCACAGTCTGAGCAATCACACTCAACTGCCCGCGGCTCGCTCTGCCTGGCGCCAGGAGACGCACCCTGCAGCATGGGGAGGAGAGTAGGAAGCTTTATCTCTGCTTATCTGAACATTTCCTTTCTTCGAGGAACAAGGTTACCAGATTCATTGCAACAGGCACTAGAGCCTGCTTGCAGCTTGGGGGCAGAAGCCGCCTGGTCAGCCCTGCGCATGCAGTTCCCTCCAGTGGAGGTAACTTCCACAGCCAGGCTAATTCCATTCTATTTTCCTATGTTCTAGACCTCCAGGAAAAGGCACAACAATTTCTCCTACTGCAGAGCATGGTAAATTCCACCTAACAACAAACCCGAATCCCTGGAAGTCAATTTCCGTCTCTATTCTGGAGGATGCATTTGTCGGGGGGGGGGGGGGGGATCTTTGGACCTTATTACTCAAAGAATCGCTCAATCTAGGAGTTTCCTTTCAAGGCCAGAAAGGACCCTACTGATCATCCAGTCTGACGCCCCTGTAGAACACAGGCCAGAGAACTTGCCTAAATAATCCCAAGAGCAGAGCTTTAGAAAATAGCCAATCCCAATTTAAAAATTGCCTGTGATAGAGAATCCACCATGACCCTTGGTAAACTGTTCCAGTGGTTCATTATAAACCATATTTAATAATTTGTCCATTATTAAATATTTCCCCCCATGTAGATACTTGTAGACTGTAACCAAGTCACCCCTTATCCTTCTCTTTCTTAAGCTAAATAGACTGAGCTCCTTGAGTCTACCTCTCTCAGGCAGGTTTTCTAATCCTTTAATCGTTCCTGTGGCCCTTCTCTGACCCCTCTCCAATTTATCACCATCCCTCTTGAACAGTGGGCACCAGAACTGGACACAGGATTCCAGCAGCGTTGCACCAGTGCCAAATCCTGAGGTAAATAACTCAGATTCCCCTGTTTCTGCATCCCAGGAAACCTATGTGAACGATGGGAATGTCACTATTCCCCACCCATCCTCCTGGGGGGGAGTCCTTAGGCCATGCAATGTATAGACCAGCGGTCGGCAACCTTTCAGAAGTGCTGTGCCGAGCCTTCAGTTATTCACTCTAATTTAAGGTTTCATGTGCCAGTAATACATTTTAACGTTTTTAGAAGGTCTTTCTATAAGTCTATAATATATAACTAAACTATTGTTGTATGTAAAGTAAATAAGGTTTTTAAAATATTTAAGAAGCTTCATTTAAAATTAAATTAAAATGCAGAGCCCCCCGGACCGGTGGCCAGGACCCAGGCAGGGTGAGTGCCACTGAAAATCAGCTCGCGTGCCGAAGGCAGCACGCGTGCCACAGGTCGCCTACCCCGGTATAGACTGAAAGGGACCATACTGGCACTACTGTTCACCCACGTTAGCATTGCTTGTGGAAGCGTGGGGGCACTCTGAGCGTCAGATGACAGTTCACATTTGTTTATTTTGGTTGGCTGATGTCACCTGACCGTTTTCATGCCCAAAGCAGGGGCTGAAATGACCCCGGCCTGGCCTTGGCTCCTGGGAAGGGCCCGGAGAGTGGGAAGTCCATTCTCCCAGGTAAAAACTTCCCCAGGTGAGAAACGCTGAATGGCCGCCCACCAGGGGAAATAACCACACTTGTCCTTGTAGTGATACTAGGTGAAACTGACTTGTGCACAATAAGGAAACTTCTGGCCTTAGAAAATGGAGACTGAGGTCAGGTAGAAACTAACAAATGATGGGCCAAGAGGCACGTTCCTCCCTCCTGATTCTTCCACAGCCGGGCTGCTGTCCCTCTCCTCACTCCATAACCATCTGCTGGGGAGCAGCGGGGAGGTGGCAAAGCACTGGACAGGCAACACAAGCTGGGAACAATAGCCAGGATGTCAGGGCATGGTGCCCCACAGCAGCCATTGGGGATGACAGCCCAATGCTTTCTCAGCCTTTCAGAAGAGGCAGGAAATCCCTGTCCTCCATTACACCTTCCCAAGGTGCATGAGGCTATACACAGCTATAGCTTGTCTGGGGCAGCTGCAGACCCCGTCAGCAAAACTCCACAATACTCCATTCACTCCTGCCAGGAAGAGTCGATCCTGTTTTGTTTTTTGCTATTTGATTCTTTCCTCTGCTTTAGGCTGCTGGCCTCCCTCTCTCTTTGTAGGGGAGCGTGTGTGCACACACCTAGAGGAATCAGTGTATTTCCATGGCCTGGTCTTTTCTGCATTGCTCTGCCCTGCCGCACACCAGGAAGGTGAGTGTGGAAAACAGCGCTCATTTTATTTATTCATCTTCCCCTTTGGGAACAGGTCCCCATAGGGAGGCGTGCAACTGGGCTCAGATTGCTCTGAAAATACCGCCCGTGACCTCCCTGTCTGCAGAGGCTGGGATTCTTTCTCTCTTCTGAGTCTCTCAAGGAAGGTACTGGCCTGGGGCTTAAGGATGGGAATCCCAGAAGTTCCACTGCGCTCTGTGGCCTGGGATCCACATGGGCAAGTCAGGCCTGGGTTTACTTTGGAAGTGTCAGCCTGGGATACAAGTAAGGATCCAGGTGGGGGAGGAGGGGAGGCTTTAGAGAGATGACAACAGGGGCAAAGCTGGGCTCAGAGGCCCTTTCCTGCACTCTCCGGTGTTGGCAGCATCTGTGCTGTGCCAGTTCCCTCCATCCACAACCTGCGAGGCAGTAGAGCAGGAGGTGGCAGCACAGCTGCAATCAGAGGCACGGCTGCTGGTGCGGGCTCTGGGGACTATGGCAGGATCTCCATGCTGGTTCGCTGCCCTGCTAGCTCCATCCCCAAGGGCCAGTGCTTTCCAATCCTCCCTGCCACCTCGCCCGCCCACGGAAGCTGGGAGCAAGCTGCACTCCGCACCCGGCGCCGGCTGAGCACCCAACAGGACACTTGGGAAGGGAGCGAAGCAGGAGACAGACCTGGCTGTTCCCAGCCTAGCTCCGTCCCCGAAGCCTGGAGCGACAGCAGCCGCTGCAATGCCTCCAAATGGAAAGCAGAGCTGAGGGAACCAGCGCCTCCAAATCCAGCATTGCCCTGGGAAGCAGACAACACACGGAGCCCCGCTGTAGTTAGGGTGACGCAGTCTGTGTTACTGACATCGCCTGTGGCCTGACAGCCCGGAGCCTGGCCACAGGGGCTGACGGCCCTGGTGAGGGACTGGCTGGGGAGAGGGGAGGAAAGTCTGAACCCGGCTGCAGCCCCCTCCAAATCCCTGGCTGGGAGGTGGCTGGGCTTGGACTCTCCCACTCAATCCCTCCCTGGGAGACAGCAGTGGGGTCCCTGGCTATCAGCCCTGGCAGGGGGCTCCAAGCGGGAGCCCCACCCCACCCCCGGGGCTGACAGCCTGAGCTGTGCGCCCAGCACTGGGCTCCATTTCACAGCAGGGAGCCTACCAGCGGTGAAACTGACATTCGTCATGTTTTGTCTGGGCTCCAGCTGTCAGCCCCCGAGCTGGGGGGGCTCAGCCTGAGCCAGAGAGGAAATGTGACTCAGCAGCAGCTGCTGGTAGGCTCCCTGCTGTGAAACCGAGCCCAGCGCCTGGCTCATGGCTGGGGCCGTCAGGCCTGTGGTGGGGAGCTCTAGCTCTCAGCCCTGCATGGCTGTCAGTGCCCCACAATGCACCACTTCAGTCAGTGCAAGCGTTCCTGGTGAGGACACGCACCGCCGGCAGGAGGAGGGGAGCGTGGACACCAATAGCTGATTTCATTATTGTGGTGGCTGAGGACCTAATTTTGTAGTGTAGACGAGCCCTGGGCAAGGTGTGCTAATTGTGGGGGTTCTTTCGTGATGGACACACCCATCCACTGACTATCAATAGGGACTGACAGTGCAGCCTGGATAATTAACTGAACACCCCACTATTGTGTCAAAGTCTCCATATCCCATTATCAGACCCCCTTGCCATCCAGACCCCTGATCCAGCAGGGCGCAATGGAGCTCGTACAGCTCAGACCCTGGGGAAATCTGGCACGTCAGAGACCACAGAGCTTCGAAGAGAGGAACAAAAACCCAACCAGTCTTTACCCAGCGAGATCACAGCCTCGTAGTTGCCCTTCATGATGTGCCTGTAAAGCTCCTTCTGCCATTCGTCCAAGCTCTTCCACTCCTGCTCAGAGAAATTAAACGAGTTGTTGTTGAAAGTCACCGGGACCTGCAATGACAAGGATGACACACTCAGCACCTTCTGCTCCCTGTCTACATGCCAGCCCTTGTTTCCTCCAACACCCTATTCTGCCCCACATTCTGCCCTGTCTGCTCCCTCGGTCGCCATATCCTCTTCTGGATTTTATTGTTCCTCCTCATTCCCACCTGCTGCTCCCCAAGATTGGGCCTGGCTCCCGCCAGCTGTACACAGCTGAAATCCATTCCCCACTGAAGTCTGTGACAAAACTCCCATTGACTTCACTGGGGCCAGGATTTCACCTCATGAGTCCTCGCCTCTTCCTACAGCCGAAGCCTTCTGTATGATTTCCATCGCAGGCCCTTAGGACAGCCTGCTGCCTGCTTCATCCTTTTGTTGGGTCTACTGCAATTGACCCCTGATCCTGCAAAGGGAGGGACATGAGCAGACATGGGACGCATGCAGAGCCCCCCAAACTGCATGAGACTGTGCAGGAGCAAAGGGTCAGCCCACATGGATCTGAGTGCAGGATCAGGACCCCAGATTGTAACTCGCTCAGAGCAGCAGTGTCTCTTACCTATGTGTTGTCAAACACCATGCATACACCAGACACTATGCAGGCTGAGCTGCCTTGGGCACTTTGCACAATCAGTATCCAAAAAAAGATACTTTAGTTGCAAAGTCCTGTTCCAATTAGCTGAGTTGGCTTCTCTGGAGATGTCACACCCTGCATTTAAATCCCCCATTAAATACAGCTATGCCATTGCCACCCACACTGTTACATTTACATTAGAATTCTCCATACAACCAAATACATGAGTCCGATGGGCACAGAAGAGGAAAAGAAACACTGCTGGTTTTCTCTCCGTGGCTGGTTAATGGTCCGTTAGCCTCTTCCCTTTCTCAAATGGTTTGTCACATGATTAGTGAAAGCCTCCCCCCGAGCTAAGAGGTCACATTTCCAAAGGAAGCAATGTTAGAAGCAGAATCCATATATCTTCGAAACGATGGGACAAAGGGAAGCTGCAGAGCAGGTGAGCAGCAAGAATGGGGATGGGAAAACCCACAGTACGACTCCCTTAAAACAAATCTACTTGTGCAGATCATTCTGAGTGTACAAAACGCCCCTTCAGTGTCTGGTACAGGGTCTGGCTTTACATCCCCTCAGCACTAGCTGGGACCTTCTTACCTTGGGGACTTCTCCATTAGCACCAGGGGGGAGTCTCAGGATCCAGAAGTTCCTGTTCTTCAGCAGGTTCTCCATGTTCTCCAGCCTCCTCTGCAGTTGCCCGTACTCCTGGATCAGAGTTCCCAGTGCAGTCCACTTACTCTCCAGCTGGTTCCCGAACTCCACTGCTGTCTTCTCACAACCGACTAGTTTCGTTTCCGCCATCCTCATTCTTCCCTCCAGATTCATCAGTTGTGCTGCCTGAACCTCAACCTTCCTGTCCACAGCTTGGATTTCCGCCACAACCGTAAGGGAAATCTCTGCCGCCTGAAGATCTGCTTCTTCCATAGAAGCTGGTTCGGGGACAGCAAGCGGCTGTTCAAGTGACAGGTCCTGGGACTCCATGTCCCACTGAAGAGCCTGTTTGCAATGACAGACATTGGAAAGGGGGTCACGCTCCCAAGTAGCAGAGTCAGTCACAGAGAGAAACAACAAACGAGCCACGTGCCATGACCCGCTGGGAGTTTCCTGGGTCCAGGTCTTTACTACTATCGGGTCACATTAAAGATGCAGCAATGAGAATGTTAAACTTGAAATCCAATCAAACATGCGTTAAAAGTAATTTCAGTTCCTCTCTCTGGCCCTGAAACCCCACCAATGTTTGTTTTTACAGTTGTATTTTTGATATTTTCCTCTCTCCCCTGGTGCTGTGTGAAAGCCTCCTCACCCCCAACAAGAGGGGAAACAGAAACCGAGTAGCCACAAAGGGCTGTCAAATGCACAAAGCAAATAACCGGGGGAAAAACCCAACCACCCAATTTCCCCTTCTCTCATCTGGGACTGGGAAGAACATTTGGCACCCCACGGAACGGGGGCAGGTAGGAGCTTTTCAGCCAGGTGGCTCTTGACGCTGGCGGAGCCCTTTGGAGCCCTCTGCCCGTGAGGTTTCTCTGCCAGGGCAAGTCTCTCCGGGCTCCAAAGGCGGCGGGAGCAGCCCCGTTCAGAGCATTTGCTGCCATAGAAACACACGAGCGGCGGGCGGGCGGGCGGGCTCTTGTAGCGGATGAAGCCGCAAAGCTCCATTCCCCGCTCCCGGAACCAGGGCGCTGCCCCCAGGGCGAAGCGCCGACGAACACCGGCCCCCGCCCCCCGCGCCTGGCAGGGAACCCCAGGGCGCCCCGGCTCCCGGGCCCAGCGGGAGGAGGATGCTGCCCCCCCCCGGGCAGCCCCTGCCCCCGCGGCCCCCCCGGCCCCCTACCTGCTCGGGCGCCCACTCCGCCATGGCCCTGGGGGGGGATGGTCTAGCCGGAGCCTGCCTGGGAGCGGGGCCGAGCGGCGCGACGGCTCTGGGCTGGCAGCGTCCCAGCACCTCCTCAATAGGGGCTGGGCACCGCGGCCATGCTGAGGCGCAATGCATGCTGGGAGCCCGGCTCGCCGGCCGGGGGGGGGGGGGGGCCGCGCCAGCAGCGCCCCCTGCCGGGGGGAGGGGCGCACGGCACATGGGATTTGCAAAGTATCTAACACGCGGGCTGGTGTCCGCCCGGGGACGGCATCTCTCCGCTCCGCTGTGTGTCATTGACTCGGCACTGCTAACGGGGATTCTCCTTTCACGCCGGGGGCAGGGGACTGGCTTTTGGACACGCATCGTGGCCAAATGTGCCTGGCTTGGTGTGTGACATTTCCCAGAGGAGAGAAAGCCAGGGCTGTGGTGGGGGAGCCCAGGCAGCCTTCCCCGCTATTGCGGAGGGGGGAAGAGTGTGAAGCAGCGGGGGCAGGGCTGGGGGTCCAGAGGGTCTTAATAGTGAGAGGGGATCAACTGGGGCAGCTGATGGCTGGCAGGGCGCCAGGGGGTACCCTTGGGGAGTTGAAGTTTGGGGGTGTCTGGGGCAGCTGGAAATGAGGGGCAGGGGTAGACAGGGCCGGGGGCTGCATTGTTGAAGTTAGGGGTATCTGGAGCGGTGCGGGTGAAAGGGCAGCTCCCTGGGAGGAGTGAGGGGTACCCCGGGGGCGTCTCTCGGGCAGCTGCCGGGGGGACTGCCTGGCAGGGTCACAGGGAAAGTACCCCTGGGGGGCCAGTGGGGGAGCTGGGAGGAAGTGGTACGGGGTCGATGGGGAGCAGCCTGGGGTTCCCTAGAGCAGCAGGCAAAGGTATCAGGGCACCGGGCGGGGGGTACTGGGAAAGCAGCCTGGGGGGTCCCTGGGGCAGCGGGGTATCAGGGCACCGGGCGGGGGTCCCTGGGGTGGGGGGGTACTGGGGGAGCAGCTGGGGGGGGTCCCTGGGGCAGGGGGTACTAGGGGAGCAGCCTGGGGGGGTCCCTGGGGCAGCGGGGTATCAGGGCACCGGGCGGGGGTTCCGGGGGGAGCAGCCTGGGGGGTCCCTGGAGCAGCGGGGTATCAGGGCACCGGGCGGGAGGGAACCCCGGAGCCGAGAAGGGGGTTCCAGGGGCTCCTTGCACCGGCGGCCCAGCACTCGCTTCCCTGCCCCCGCCTACCCCGGCAGCCCCACGGCCCCGGAAGGACGTCGCCGCCCGCAGCGAGGTGAACGCCGCGCGGCAGCGCCCCCTGGCGGCTCGGTGGAGGGACCGCAGGGGGCGGCGGCCGGAGTTGATCTCTGCGCGGCCCGGGAGCTGGCGCAGCTGGGGAAGGTCCGGGGGCTGCAGCCCGGCCCGGCCGCGCCGCGCCCCGCCCCGCCCCGCCCCGAGTGGGGGACAGCGCCCAGGAGAGGGCGCAGGTCACAGACCCTGCGGGACACCCTGAGCTGTGGGGCAGGGCACGGGGGGCGCCCCCTGCAGGGGCTGGCTAGACCCCCCCCCCCCTTACACCTGGCAGGGGCGGGGAGGGGAAGCGGCTGCTCCTCCTCCCCCCAGCAAACACGCCCCGGTGAGCGCCGGGCACCGATGTCCCAGGACCCCTGGCAAGCTGGTGCTGGGCAATGGGGGGATGTGTCCCCGCTGTCACCCTCCCCTGGTGCCAGCCAGTGAGATTCCCCCGCACCCCTGTCTCAAGGCTGACCCCTAGTGGCGGGGGCATTTGCTAGTCCCTCAGCCCCAGGCCGGGGGTGGCAGGCTGTGTCCTACCCTCCGCCCTGGGAAGAGTTTTCAGGGTTCGGCAACAGCAGCTCAACACCAGGCACCTCACCAAAACCAGCCGAGGGGACTGGGACCAGACACCTGGCGCCCCCCTGCCATTCCTAGGCAAGCCGAGGAGCTGGGCCCCCTAGACTGGAACAGAGGGAGAACAGGGTGTGCAGGCCAACGGGGCCATGCGTAACCACAAGCTTTTCAGGAGCACACGCTGGTGCCTCCATTCACACTAAGTCCTAAACTTCAGGTTAATGCACAAGATTCACTTAAGTGTTTCCTACACCTCTAACAGGAGCACTAATAACAGCCCTGCACTAGTGCCTTCCGCACTCACTGCCTCCGTTTCCCCATCTGTGCAATGGGCATATTCACTGACCTCACAATGCTGGGGGTGTTAATTAATAGGCCTGACCCTGAAAATGGGTCTTTCACCTGACAAGCATTGGGAAAGTGCTAGTGAAACTCAGCTTGTGACAGGAGGAGGTTAGAGTGGAGGCAGCAAGTGGGAGGAGTGGAAATAGACCAGTGGAAAAAACAGAGGTGGGCTGGGTTAGTGACGCTCAGTAAGCAAGTTACACAGGTGGCGAATGGAAAGCTTGGCAGAAAGGGGCATGGTACAAAACACAGACGTGCACCTGACTTGAAACCAAGGAAAGACATTTTGTTAGAGGCACCGTGTTCATTCAACTGATATTTACGAGAATGTCTGAATTCCTCCTTGCCCGCATGGCTTGGCTCATTCAGGAGACACCGTCAGGATTTACTGTCACAACCCA
This sequence comes from Mauremys reevesii, assembly GCF_016161935.1. NCBI lineage: Eukaryota > Metazoa > Chordata > Testudines > Geoemydidae > Mauremys > Mauremys reevesii. Next base: position 1,079,927 of record NW_024100727.1, read on the forward strand.
GCAGCTCTTTAGGATGTTTACTGGAAAGGGTACTCCGAAACCATGAGCTGCTCGACCACACCGGAGTGACACCCCCTCCATTTATGAATCTGAATGGATTCGGCCCCAAACCAAAGAAGCCTGAGCCTGCCTGCTATCAAGCTCTACCTCACCAGAGGAGGAGCTGGGAGCTGCAGGACTCAGCTCTCTAACTCTGCCCTCCTCCTGGGAGGCTCACCTCTCTCTTCTCCCCCCACCGCCACCCCTGTCCCCTTTGCTCCATTCTCCTCCTCACTGCCACCTTCCTCCCATCCCCCCAGTGCTGCCCCTTCCATGCTTTCTTTACTCCATCCAGCTGCTCACTGCAGGCCTCAGGCCCTCTTGCTCACGCTCTCCACGCTGTGGGTCTAATCCTACAGTGCTGAGCTGTGCCATCAACTCCATTGCAGTCAACAGGAGCGGAGCCCACCAGTATCAGGCTTAGACCGTGCATCTGCCTCCTTCATTCCACCCAGCATAAATCTTCCATTCCAACGGGGCGGGGAGGAAGTCCCGTTCCGTTCCAGCCGCTGGCCCATAGGTAGGAGTGCTGCTCGTGGCATTTCAGCACCACTGGGCTTTTTAGTCTAGTGCTTCCCTCTCCTGGCTCAGTGGGGCAGCAAAATGAGATGGAACCTGTACCCCTTCTGCATATCCACAAGCCAATGAAGAGCTGGCAACACCTCCCAACCTGAGAGCCCCCCCGGGAAAAAGTTCCTATTTATTACCAAAGAGACTTTAAACAGGAGTCAGTTACACATCATGGCCTATGTTCTTCAGCAGTGACAAGTGATTGGGTGGCCACCTCAGTTTTCGGTTGGGCCTACGAGAGATCTGATTTTAAGCAAGTGCCAAGCAGTCACCTTCTGAAAAACCAGACTCAGCAAGGCTTCTCCAGCTGGAGCTCCCAAATTTAGACCCTGTTAAGATCATTTTAAATTTGGAAAGCACTTTGGGCTCTACTGATGAAAA